>NC_041392.1:55037734-55068364 GCF_002162155.2 Triticum dicoccoides | reverse complement strand
AGCTTCAGTAGGCGTGCTAAAATGCAGCGTGCACGCTCTCGCACGAACACTCTGGACTAAGTTGCATACATATTTTTTAGATAAAAATGATACGTAGTTCATCTCATAGATAAAATAATACATAGATATTTTACATAGTTGATAGCATAGATAGATAAAACTACGGTGCAACTACATAAAAACTACAATGCAACTACATACTACGGTGCAACTAGATAAACTATGATGCAACTACAACCTACTCCGAGTCGTCCTCCTCATCATCATCATCATCCTCGCTGGTGTTGTCCGGGGTATCGAGCCAAATGTCCTCCCAACAAAGATCATTATCCCCAAAGATCGACTCCCCACCTGCTTCAATGATATCACACTGCGATATCGCCAGTGCCTTCCGCCGACGCCTGTCCGCCCGCTCTGCGCGGTGCCTTGCCGTCCTTTCCGCCCAGTAGGTGCGCTCATTGGTGACGTCCTCTGGGTGGCGCTGGCGCCACTCCGCCATGGCTCGCTCGTCCTCCTCGGCGATGAGGAGGCGGCGCTGCCGCCGACGGTGCTCCGCACGGTCCTGGTCCGTGATAAGACGAGGCGGAGGGGCGACGGCCTGCGCCTACTCGCACGTGTAGACGTCGCGGAAGTTCATCTGCGACGGAGGCCTCTCTAGACGCCACGCCGCCGCGTCGTACGCGCGGGCGGCCTCGTGCGCGGTCCCGAACGTGCCGAGGCCCAGCTGGACGTCGCCGGACTGGATCTCAGCGTAGTAGGTGCCGCCGGGGCGCTCGCGGACTCCGCGGTAGCCAGACGATCCCCGGCGGCGCGACGGCATGGTGGCGCGGTGGTGGCTAGGCGAGCAAGCGGCAGAGGGAGTGGGAAGAGTGCGCGTGGCAGTGTGGAGGCCGCGTGGCGAGCGCCGCAATTTATAGGCGCGCCGAAAGCGGTGGGCCAAATCTAGCGCGCAAGCTGCTGCTTTTTCCCGCGCGCACAATCGTTTCCCGCACGTGCTACTTTCCCGTCACTACTGAAGCGTGCACTATAGTTTACCGCGCGCGCACGTCTTTTGGCACCGCTGTTGGAGATGCTCTTAGAGACAGAGCCTGGTTAATTATAATTGGAAATTATCATGCATGTGACTAAATAACACTCAATCAAAATTCTGTATTGTTGACCGTGTAGAGTATATGAGAGTTGTTCAATTCAAATGGGCACAACTGAGGACTAGAGTTTCATTCCGATTGGGGACAAAACAAACTTGGCACAAGTGGAAGTATAGTAGTACTCCGTAAGATAAAATAAAAGCGCACACATGCATGCTGACATGGGTGATTACATGTAAAAAAACAGATGATCCGAGGAAGAAGAAGCCGGCGGGGAGAAGTTGAGAACACCATGCTGACTCGATCGGTGCACCATGTGTGTGCGTCAGTCTCGGCTAGCTCGTGGCAACGAGGCCGTCCTCTTCGACTGAGCCCGCCAGGCTGACCGACGACGACGTCGGGTTGACGACGTTGCAGTTGAGCCGTACCTGGCCGCAGTTCCCGGTCTGCACCTGGATGCGGCCCATCTTCACCATGGCGGCCGCGAAGCGCTCCTTCCACAGGGTCTCGTTCCCCGCGAAGCGGTTCACCAGCACGTTGAGGTTCCCGTCGACCCGGAGCTGGTTGTCGGAGAAGAAGAGCCCCATGCCGCGCGGCAGCAACTTGTAGTAGTTGTTGTCCAGCACGTTGGGCGAGCCCGGGTCGATCGGGGCCGTCGCCTGCGACGTGTTCGACGGGCACAGCACCCGCAGCTGCGCCGCGTACGACGGGCTCAGCCCTGCATCCACCTGATAGATGATAGTTCAGCGGACGTATATACGTAAACTAATATGGTGTCTCACTCGAGGGACGTACGATGGGAGTGTTGCCGTTCCAGATGCGGTCCACGAAGGAGGAGCAGAAGGAGCGGCCGACGGTGTGGGCGCCGGAGAGGAGGACCATCTCCTCGGCGGTTAGGGTCTTGTTCTGGAACCGGTCGATGAGCTGCTGCGCGGTGAAGGTCGGCGGGGGCAGGTTGTTGTTGGCGTCCTCCTCGCGAGAGATGCTGCCGTCACGGCGGCCGGCGGGGACAGAGTAGACGACGTTGCCGGTGAGGGTGATGCTGTCGCGCGCGGCGAAGGCGAGGATGTCGGCGCAGGAGACGGTGCGGGGGCAGCTCCGTTCGAGCGCGGCCTTGGCCGCGTCGATCACCTCGAAGCCGCGGAGGCTGGGGTTGTTCGGAGGAGCCACCCGTTCTGTCCTGCCCCCGCCGGGGTTGGTGGCCAGCAGAACTGAGGCATCGCAGCCCTGCATCAAGTAAAGATGAAAATTAACTCTCGGCCATTCACATTGTAATTTTACTTCACGTTTCTAATTGCATTTCAATTGGTTGCATGTATGCATGTACAGATGTAAGACGTTCTAAATTATTTCTGATTTGGATGTGTATATATATTAACACTTGTAGTGTGTTTGTTCATCAGTTCATATGTAGGCCATATTGAAATATCTAAAACGTCTTATGAACGATAACATTGAAGTGACCATGTTTGCAAGCATGCATCATGGGGAGAGAATTAAAAGAGCATTGAGATTGGTCCGATGAAAGGTTCCACGAGCAGACGAACATGCGTTGCCTCTAGACAAGGAAAACAGCAGGGCATATATTCGCTGCCACTTTCATAGTTTCCCAGTTTAGCTTTTCTGCCTTTGGCTTTCCCTTTGTCTCCAGAGAGATCACAAATTTAGCTTTTCGCTTTTCTTTCGACTTTGCCTTTATTTCGATAGATATAACACATTTAACTTTTCTGCTTTGAGTTACTTCTCTAGGTCTTGATCTATTCCTTCTACTACGGAGAGCCAACATAAGGATCATGATGTACTCGTGATCAAGGAACCGCGGAATGAAATTACCCAAGAATTGCGGTGCATTTTAATTGGTCACATATACTATATGAATGTTTTGATATATTTGTTTGATGTGGTTCTTCGGTTGTTGTTTTAACGATATTTCTTTTTGGAACAATCTTCAAAGCTTGTATGTAAGTATTTATATACATACATGCATCCACATCGTCAACCAAACACTACAACATACAGCTACCATGACAATGATCATGTGGCAATAGCTAACCGATGATGACGTGCTATCGTCGAAAATGCTCTAAAGAAGAATTTAGCAGGATACAAAACTAGGGATAATTATCATTAATTATTTAAAGTAATCATAAATTCATGAATTGGTAGACATTTGAAAAGAGCATTGAGGTTTGTCAAATGAATGGTTTGGCCAACAGGGAAATATGGGTTGCCTCGGAAGACAGAAATACAGCAGGCCAGCAGGGGAATATGGATTACATGCGAAGAAAGAAAAACAGCCGGCCAGCACGGGAATATGGGTTGCCTCCGAAGACAGAAAAACAGCAGGCCAGCAGGGAATATATCACCTGCTACTTTCATATTTAACTACTTTTAAGCTTTATGCTTTGTACTCTTTGTCTTGATAGATAACATGTTTGGCCTTTCTGCTTTTGACTTTCCTTTTATCTCTGGAGATAACACATTTAGCTTTTCCGTTTTGCAATATATGGTTTTGCAGTTCTCTCTCTATATAGCAAGGGTTCCTGTTCTCAAAAATTAATAAAGCCATTGTTCCTCTCGCAAACATACTACTACCCTCTAACTCTCCATAGTTCAATCGAATGAAATAAAAAAATGAAAATTAAGGGCTACACCTAGGATAATTTTTACAGAACTAACTTTACAAGTTGATGTGGTAGTACATTTTCGAGGTGTACCACTGAACTGATAATTTGTTCCCAGGAAGTAAAATCCGGCCGCCCCCCTACAATTAGTGCTAGATGTTTATCTTTGCTACTAGCTAACGTGCTGTAAAACACCAAAAGGTGTTCTTTTTTTCTTTGCCCCTGGAGGCTGGAGCTATCCACGCGTTGGCACAATTGATCCGAAATGTATATGCACAGATGAACTCTCATTGTGTAGGTAGCTACGTACCCGAACGAAGCAGTCGTGGAAATGAAGGCGGATGAGGCCGGCGGCGATTCCGGCGTCCTTGGCGAAGGCGGCCGCAACGGCCTGCCGGACAAGCGCCTCCGCGTTGGGGCAGCTCCTCTGGTAGAACCCCACCCGGAGCTGCGCCCTGGCCAGACCCGGCAGCAAGCACACGGCGCAGAGCGCCGCGATGAGGGCTGCACCGGTTCTGCCTTCCATAGCCATGGAGTCTTGCTAGTCCAATCTAGATGGTGCTTTGAGCTTCACAGCTCCGTGGGAGTTTATATAGGTGGATGGAGACACTGGCACTTTGGGTCTTGGGCAGTTTGGCACGTAACAAGTTCCTTTGGAAAAGAGCACGTACATGATGTAGGGGGGAGGGGATGGAGACAAAGACAGTTCTCGATCTGCTTTAGTCTTAGCCGCGGCCTAACCCCACCACCATCCTACACGCCGTAGGTCCAAAAATCATCACAGGACTCAAGGAATAAAGGTGAAACGCGCAGATGAATGAGTGGCAACTTGCTTTTGAAAATCTCTCCTCAAAAGCATAAGCTGATAGCGTGCAATTATTCCATCCATCAAACATGCATGTTTGTAGACACACTTTATTGACGATCGATACAGCACACGTTGTCACCACCCAACAAATGGACTAGGCAGCTACGTTACATTCATACATGTAACACATATAAAAGCAGTGAAAGCATCTTTTATCCGCGGAACGAAGGAAATAACATGAAATGGTACCAGCGGCGAATGTGTAGTGGCCGGCCTGTTGCAGTGGCTAACTACAGTAATAGTTATTGAGTTCTTTGACAGCACCTTCAAGTGAATATATGCCGTTTGATTCTCATTGGTCCGAAGGTTAAAATCAATCTATACTGCTTTGGTAGGAAGGATGGCAGTGGGTAGGGTATGGTGCGAGTACAATAATTCTATACCCGTACTCTTGTTTTTTATGGGCATGAAATCCTGCCCATGCAATATCCATCGGGTAAATATCCATGTATCCGATGGATACCCATCGGGCAGATCTGTCGTGGTGTAATTTATAGTTCATGTGCGGTGGAGGCACCAGCCACCGCCAGGGCCGGCCCTGGGCATGGGCAGGGGGGCGACGGCCCAGGGCCCAGCGCAAGGAGGGGCCCATGATGTAGTGCACATATATAATATAGCCAAGTAAAAATAGGTGAGAAAAAAATTTATGAGAGAAGAAAAACGAGATGAGGTAGGCCCATCAGATAGGAGGTAGCGATTAGCGAAGCGTCACGCACGCCGCACAGTAGGGCCGCTCGTTTCGATTGTGAAACAAATCAATCGAAGATCTCGCGGACGCCTCGCTCGTCTGTTCGTCCACTCGTCGTTGTGGTCGCCTCGGTCACCGCTGTGCGCGTCGCCCGCCGTGCGGCAATCCAGCAGCCGCAGCCCGCAGCAGTACGTATACGTATGTATGTGAGCAGTGAGCGCAGCCCACAGCAGTACGTATACGTATCCATGCATAACTCTCTGTACCATGTTCCTGATTCATCCCTGCAAACCCCAATTTCAGTAATTTCTTTTATTTTTTAGAACGTATTCAACTATTCATCCATGATCCATCCTCTAATTTTAGTGTACACGAAGTTCCAAATTTTAATGTATAATTTTCGAATTCAACCTTTCATAGTATGTATTCAGCCATCCTTTTTTTTGTCATTCTATGCACATGTCTAGGGTTCCAATCATTCAAATCATCCGATGTATAAATTTCTAATTCCTTGAATAATTTTTCTTCATAATATTAGGACATTAGCCCGTCATGTTGCCTAAGAAGCATTTGTCAGTTGCTCAAACAAAGAGAAAAAAGATAGAAAGGGATCTGAAGATTCAACAACTGAAGGGTACTTAAGTATTATTGTTGTCGATGGAGTTAGTTGAATTTGGTTCTTATTTGAGGTAATCATATCATGTTACTTTCAATTTTCTATCTTTTTAGTATTTCTGTCGTAATACGGCATTGTCCAACAATTATTATGTTTAAGTTTATGTACCACGCACGCGCATACATATATATGATCTTAGGACATAGGGGCACATGGCATCGAATTCGCCTAGGGCCTCCCGAAACACAAGGCCGGCCCTGGCCCACCGCGAGGATTATATGATTGGGAAATTAATTATTTGGAGGAGGATGAAGGTGGGTTATGAAGCTTACATACAAAGACTTCGTAGCTTGGGGTTTACAACACATGTGGCCCACAATTAAGATAATTGGATAGTGTCTACGCATACCCATGGGTAGAAAATCGTACCCGTGCAGCACAGCCAGAAGGTGCCGTCGTGGCCGGCGTAGGAGGATGAGCTGTCGAGCCCACCGCCGTCCGGTATCCTCTCGAGTCAGTCGAGAGCATCAACCAAGTCAATTATGAAGAACTCGGAGAGAGAGAGAGAGAGAGAGAGAGAGAGAGAGAGAGAGAGAGAGAGAGAGAGAGAGGTGGGAGGGTACAATAGCGATATATGGTTGTTAGAGGTTTATAAGATGGAAATATGGCTAATAAAGCTCCACCCACCTTCGGCCTCTTCCTATCCTCTGCATATACGACATACTCCGTCTTCACTTTAGTCCGAGGCATACAAACTCTAGAGACCTTTTACGGTACATCAATTTAATTAGGGCCGTTTATTTCTATGATTCGTATGGTTCAGATTAGGCAATACTACATCAGATTTTCAGTAGTATATTGAGTAAATAGGGGCGTTTTGGGTAGTTCACTGTTAACCAATCCCGTAGGCAGATTCCCTTCAGAATCAAGCGGGCGGCAGAGCTGGAATTTCACGGAGTCGTCAGCGTTCATTAGGTCCGTCCTGCTCTGTCGCCATCGTGAGAGGCTACCCGGCCATCGCCAGCCCGCCTTGTGCCATCGCCAACGTCCAGCCCGCCCCGCGCCGGCCCACCGCCCCACGACTGCACGGACGCCACCTCGAGCCACGTATCCATATACCGGGGCAACGCCCTCCGCCTCTCTCCCCCTCTGCCCTCTTCGTCGCTACCTCCACTTTCCTCCGTTATCTGCCAGCGCATGCTGCGGCCGGCCTGCTGCTCGGCGTGCGGGTGGCGTACGTGGCGTGCGTAGTCCTCTCTGTGGATGTGCTTGTCCGCCGTGCTGCGTGTCGTCTGTGTGTGATGCCCGTTCATGTGTGGTGCTGTTACGTGATATGTGCTTGTGTCTGCTATACTGCTGCTAGTGCTATGCCTTTGTGTAAAATCTTAGATCAGTGGGCGCCGGTGTACGTACGAGGGCAAGAGAGGAAGCGATCTCAGGGCGCCGGCCCAAGTGCGTGCAGACTGGGAGAGGGCCGCCGGGTGGGGCGGGGCAGCTGCGTCGTTGCTGGGACGCATCACGCATGGAAGGAAGATCTTGAGGGGCGGCGGAGGGAGGCTGTTCGACGTAGAGCGGCCCATTACTACTCCCAAACTCTAATAGTTAATTACCGAAATGTCCTGGGGCAAAAAATTTAGGAATTTATATTGGCCGTTGGATCAATTATATACTACCCACTTTTTCCGGTAGTATGATGCACCGTAAAAACTCTCAAACTCTAATATCTCTCCTTCATCCACACAACACTACATCATGATTGCTTGATTTGGATATTTTACTAAATGAATAGGTTGTATTTGACATAAGCTTAAGTGATGATTGCCATGTAACCGAAGTGAAGGTGAGGACACATACAAACAGCAGATACCTGGAAAGATCCAAATGTTTGTCATGCAGGGAAGCAAACATCATTTGACACTCGTACATGCTAAACATCACATTCGAGTTGCTGACACTACACTCCATGTGATATGTAGCTCTGGAGTGGTGAACGCTCAGGCCAAATTGTTGGGCTGCATGAGTTGGGATTGCTCAGACTGTATCGGGAGGTGGGCGGTATGGGACGTTTGTCTTCTGGTGTCTTCTCCAGAGGTATCCGATTATCAAGGCGTCTTTATCCGGATAAGGAATGGTGGCACATATATATGGCTTCAAGGATGGGTTTATGCACTCTAGTGGAAACACAAAATCTCTGATCCAGCTGACGCGTGCCTGCATCGTCTTCTTGCTGAGGGTGGAGGATTGAGGCTTGGCTTTGGAGATGAGAATCTAGAGTTCAATCTTTTGTTGGACTCGCCATCATCAGTGCACGTATGTCGATTCATTCTTGAAGGCGTAGCCTAGGAGTTGTGTATTTTTCATTTTGCTGTCGTCTTGTAACATAGTGTTATTGGCTATCTGATGGAGTTACTATCGTGAGGTTTGAGGTCTCGGGGTTTTTCCGACTGTATTTCAAGGCCGATGTTGGTCGGATGCTGGATTTTCACTAGTAGAAAATAGGGCTTTGGTTGGGGCCTGGCCAGCCCATTAGTCCCGGTTCAGTCATGAACCGGGACCCATGGGGGCATACGTCCTGGTTCGTCCAGGGGGGCGGCCGGGGCCTCGTGGGCATTGGTCCCGGATCGTCTGGATCCATTTGTCCCGGTTCCTGGTTCAAACCGGGACCAATGGGCCTCACTCCTGGCCCACATACATTGGCCCCGGTTCGTGGTTCGAACCAGGATAGAAGGGGGGGGGGCCTTTAGTCCCGGTTCCAGCCATGAACCGGCACAAATGAGTTGCCTATATATACCCCCTCGCCGGCGAGCAGAGCACTCCACAGTGCTCTGTTTTTTTGGCCGGCGAAGGGAGGGCATTTGGGTGTTGTAGCTCACCTCTTATGCACATGATGTGTTCGATGAAATGCCCGAGCCACGCTAGTTAAGTTTTCTCCTCTCGAAGCTCGACCTCCAAGCTCCATTTTCCCCGAGATTTGCATAGGTATAGCGGCCCGTCATGTCCCGTCCCCGTCTTCACCGCCGTCGATCGCCCGCGCTGATCTCGTCACTGGCACCACCGTGGTGAGCCTCTTGTTCTTATTTTCTTTCTGAAAGAAAAACAATTCTTACTTTAGATAGATACTTGTCTAATTTTCTTACTTTTGACACACATAATTATATATAATGCATGCAGATGAACCGACAATGGATATACGGTGACAGACACACCTCGAGTACATTAAGGACCTGCATAATTTTCTCGAAGTGGCTGAGGCAAACAAGCAGAATGGTTTTATGTGTTGTCCATGCCCTATATGTGGGAATACGAAGTCTTACTCTGACTGGAAAGTCCTTCACACCCACCTGCTTTATAAGGGTTTCATGCCACACTATAATGTTTGGACGAAGCACGGAGAAATAGGGGTTATGATGGAAGACATCAAAGAATAAGAGGACGCTGACAACTATGTGCCCCCTAAATACCGTGATGCTGTAACGGGGGAAGCTGCTGAAGATCAAGAGGAACCAGACGACGTGCCCGATGATGATGATCTCCGCCGGGTCATTGCTGATGCATGGACACAGTGCGAAAGTCAAAGAAGAAGCTGAAGTTCGATAGCATGTTAGAGGATCACAAAAAAGGGTTGTACCCCAATTGCGAAGATGGAAACACAGAGCTCGGTACTGTACTGGAATTGCTGCAGTGGAAGGCAGAGAATGTTGTGTCTGACAAAGGATTTGAGAAGCTACTGAAAATATTGAAGAAGAAGCTTCCAAACGATAACGAATTGCCCGACAGTACATACGCGGCAAAGAAGGTTGTATGACCTCTAGGATTGGAGGTGCTGAAGATACATGCATGCCCTAATGACTGCATCCTCTACCGCGGTGCGTACGAGGATTTGAACGCATGCCCGGTATGAGGTGCATTGTGGTATAAGATCAGATGAGATGACCATGGTGATGTTGACGGCGAGCCCCCCAGGAAGAGGGTTCCTGCGAAGGTGATGTGGTATGCTCCTATTGTTGGAAATATGCCCTAGAGGCAATAATAAAAGCATTATTATTATATTTCCTTGTTCATGATAATTGTCTTTATTCATGCTATAATTGTGTTATCCGGAAATCGTAATACATGTGTGAATAACAGACACCAACATGTCCCTAGTGAGCCTCTAGTTGACTAGCTCGTTGATCAACAGATAGTCATGGTTTCCTGACTATGGACACTGGATGTCATTGATAACGAGATCACATCATTGGGAGAATGATGTGATGGACAAGACCCAATCCTAAACATAGCACAAGATTGTATAGTTCATTTGCTAGAGTTTTCCAATGTCAAAGTATCTTTTCCTTAGACCATGAGATCGTGTAACTCCCGGATACCGTAGGAGTGCTTTGGGTATGCCAAACGTCACAACGTAATTGGGTGACTATAAAGGTAGACTACGGGTATCTCCGAAAGTGTCTGTTGGGTGACATGGATCAAGACTGGGATTTGTCACTCCGTATGACGGAGAGGTATCACTGGGCCCACTCGGTAATGCATCATCATAATGAGCTCAGAGTGACCAAGTGTCTGGTCACGGGATCATGCATTACGGTACGAGTAAAGTGACTTGCCGGTAACGAGATTGAACGAGGTATTGGGATACCGACGATCGAATCTCGGGCAAGTAACATATCGATAGACAAAGGGAATAGTGTACGGGGTTGATAGAATCCTCGACATCGTGGTTCGTCCGATGAGATCATCGTGGAGCATGTGGGAGCCAACATGGGTATCCAGATCCCGCTGTTGGTTATTGACCGGAGAGTCGTCTCGGTCATGTCTGCTTGTCTCCCGAACCCGTAGGGTCTACACACTTAAGGTTCAGTTACGCTAGGGTTGTAGGGATATGTATATGCAGTAACCCGAATGTTGTTCGGAGTCCCGGATGAGATCCCGGACGTCACGAGGAGTTCCGGAATGGTCCGGAGGTAAAGATTTATATATGGGAAGTCCTGTTTCGGGCATCGGGACAAGTTTCGGGGTTATCGGTATTGTACCGGGACCACCGGAAGGGTCCCGGGGGTCCACCGGGTGGGTCCACCTGCCCCGGGGGGGGGGCACATGGGCTGTAGGGGGTGCGCCTTGGCCTCCTAGGAGGGGAAGGCACCTCCTAGGTGCCTTGGGGGGGAGGGAAACCCCCCTTGGCCTCCGCACCCCCTAGGAGATTGGATCTCCTAGGGCCGGCCACCCCCCCTTGGCACCCCTATATATAGTGGGGGAGAGGAGGGACTTCATACCTGAACGCCTTGGCCTTTGGTTGCCTCCTTCTTCCTCTCCAACACCTCCTCCACCTCCATAGTGCTTAGCGAAGCTCTGCCGGAGTACTGCAGCTCCATCAACACCACGCCGTCGTGCTGCTGCTGGTGCCATCTCCCTCAACCTCTCCTCCCTCCCTTGCTGGATCAAGAAGGAGGAGACGTGGCTGTTCCGTACGTGTGTTGAACGCGGAGGCGCCGTCCGTTCGGCGCTGGTCATCGGTGATTTGGATCACGTCGAGTACGACTACATCATCACCGTTCTTTTGAACGCTTCCGCTCGCGATCTACAAAGGTATGTAGATGCATCTAATCACTCGTTGCTAGATGAACTCCTAGATGATCTTGGTGAAACGAGTAGGAAAATTTTTGTTTTCTGCAACGTTCCAAAACAGTGGCATCATGAGCTAGGTCTATGCGTAGTTCTTCTTGCGCGAGTAGAACACAATTTGTTGTGGGCATAGATTTTTCAACTCTCTTGCCGTTACTAGTCCTTTCTTGCTTCAGCGGTATTGTGGGATGAAGCGGCCCGGACCAACCTTACACGTACGCTTACGTGAGACCGGTTCCACCGACTAACATGCACTAGATGCATAAGGTGGCTGGCGGGTGTCTGTCTCTCCTACTTTAGTTGGAGCGGAATCGATGAACAGGGTCCTTATGAAGGGTAAATAGAAGTTGACAAATCACGTTGTGGCTTTAACGTAGGTAAGAAGACGTTCTTGCTAGAACCCTAATTCAGCCACGTAAAACTTGCAACAACAATTAGAGGACGTCTAACTTGTTTTTGCAGCAAGTGGTTTGTGATATGATATGGCCAAAGTTGTGATGAATGATGAATGATCTATATGTGATGTATGAGATGTTCATGCTATTGTAATAGGAATCACGACTTGCATGTCGATGAGTATGACAACTGGCAGGAGCCATAGGAGTTGTCTTTATTCTTTTATATGACCTGCGTGTCATCAAGAAACGCCATGTAAATTACTTTACTTTATTGCTAAACGCGTTAGCCATAGTAGTAGAAGTAATAGTTGGCGAGCAACTTCATGGAGACACGATGATGGAGATCATGATGATGGGGATCATGGTGTCAAGCCGGTGACAAGATGATCATGGAGCCCCAAGATGGAGATCAAAGGAGCTATGTGATATTGGCCATATCATGTCACGTTTATTATTTGATTGCGTGTGATGTTTATCATGTTTTGCATCTTGTTTACTTAGAACGACGGTAGTAAATAAGATGATCCCTCACAATAAATTCAAGAAGTGTTCCCCCTAACTGTGCACCGTTGCGACAGTTCGCTGTTTCAAAACACCACGTGATGATCGGGTGTTTTATTCAGATGTTCACATACAACGGGTGTAAGACAGATTTACACATGCAAACACTTAGGTTGACTTGACGAGCCTAGCATGTACAGACATGGCCTCGGAACACAGAAGACCGAAAGGTCGAGCATGAGTCGTATAGAAGATACGATCAACATGAAGATGTTCACCGATGTTGACTAGTCCGTCTCACGTGATGATCGGACACGGTCTAGTTTAACTCGGATCATGTAATACTTAGATGACTAGAGGGATGTCTAATCTAAGTGGGAGTTCACTAATAATTTGATTAGTTGAACTTAATTATCATGAACTTAGTCTAAAATCTTTGCAATATGTCTTGTAGATCAAATGGCCAACGTAGTCCTCAACTTCAACGCGTTCCTAGAGAAAACTAAGCTGAAAGACGATGGCAGCAACTATACGGACTGGGTCCGGAACCTGAGGATCATCCTCATAGCTGCCAAGAAAGATAATGTCCTACAAGCACCGCTTGGTGACGCACCCGTTCTCCCTGCAGAACAAGATGTTATGAACGCTTGGCAGGCACGTTTCGATGACTACTCCCTCGTTCAGTGCGGCATGCTTTACAGCCTAGAGCCGGGGCTCCAAAAGCGTTTTGAGAGACATGGAGCATATGAGATGTTCGAAGAGCTGAAAATGGTTTTCCAAGCTCATGCCCGGGTCGAGAGATATGAAGTCTCCGACAAAATTCTTCAGCTGTAAGATGGAGGAAAACAGTTCTGTCAGTGAGCACATACTCACTATGTCTGGGTTGCATAACCGCTTGACTCAGCTGGGAGTTAATCTCCCGGATGATGCGGTCATTGACAGAATCCTCCAGTCGCTTCCACCAAGCTACAAGAGCTTTGTGATGAACTTCAATATGCAGGGGATGGAAAAGACCATTCCTGAAGTATTTGCTATGCTGAAATCAGCAGAGGTAGAAGTCAGGAAGGAACATCAAGTGTTGATGGTCAATAAAACCACTAAGTTCAAGAAAGGCAAGGGTAAAAAGAACTTCAAGAAGGACGGCAAGGAGGTTGCCGCGCCCGGCAAGCAAGCTGCCGGGTAGAAGCCAAAGAATGGACCCAAGCCCGAGACTGAGTGCTTTTATTGCAAGGGAAGCGGTCACTGGAAGCGGAACTGCCCTAAGTACTTAGCGGATAAGAAGGCCGGCAAAACCAAAGGGGCTGCGGAATAAGCGGAAACTGGCAAAGGACGAGGTGACGATGCGCGTCGGGAATGGTTCCAAGGTCAATGTGATCGCCGTCGGCACGCTACCTCTGCATCTCCCTTCGGGATTAGTTTTAAACCTTAATAATTGTTATTTAGTGTCAGCTTTGAGCATGAACATTGTATCGGGATCTCGTTTAATTCGAGATGGCTACTCTTTTAAATCTGAGAATAATGGTTGTTCCATTTTTATGAGAGATATGTTTTATGGTCATGCTCCTATGGTGAATGGTTTATTCTTTATGAATCTCGAACGTGATGCTACACATGTTCATAATGTGAGTACCAAAAGAAGTAAGGTTGATAATGATAGTCCCACATACTTGTGGCACTGCCGCCTTGGTCACATAGGTGTCAAACGCATGAAGAAGCTCCATGCTGATGGACTTTTAGGGTCTCTTGATTATGAATCATTTGACACGTGCGAACCATGCCTTATGGGTAAAATGACCAAGACTCCGTTCTCAGGAACAATGGAGCGAGCAACCGACTTATTGGAAATCATACATACTGATGTGTGCGGTCCGATGAGTGTTGAGGCTCGCGGTGGCTATCGTTATGTTCTCACCCTCACTGATGATTTAAGTAGGTATGGGTATATCTACTTAATGAAACACAAGTCTGAAACCTTTGAAAAGTTCAAGGAATTTCAGAGTGAGGTTGAAAATCAATGTGACAGGAAAATCAAGTTTCTACGATCAGATCGTGGAGGAGAATACTTGAGTCACAAGTTTGGGGCACACTTAAGAAAATGTGGAATAGTTTCACAACTCACACCGCCTGGAACACCTCAGCGTAATGGTGTGTCTGAACGTCATAATCGCACTCTGTTAGATATGGTGCGATCTATGATGTCTCTTACCGATTTACCGCTTTCTTTTTGGGGCTATGCTTTAGAGACTGCCGCATTCACTTTAAATAGGGCTCCGTCAAAATCCGTTGAGACGACACCGTATGAATTATGGTTTGGAAAGAAACCTAAGCTGTCGTTTCTAAAAGTTTGGGGATGCGATGCTTATGTCAAGAAACTTCAACCTGAAAAGCTCGAACCCAAGTCGGAAAAATGCGTCTTCATAGGATACCCAAAAGAAACTATTGGGTACACCTTCTACCTCAGATCCGAAGGCAAGATCTTTGTTGCCAAGAATGGGTCCTTTCTGGAGAAAGAGTTTCTCTCGAAAGAAGTAAGTGGGAGGAAAGTAGAGCTTGATGAAGTGTTGCCTCTTGAACCGGAAAATGGCGCAACTCAAGAAAATGTTCCTGAGGTGCCTGCACCGACTAGAGAGGAAGTTAATGACAATGATCAAGATACTTCTGATCAAGCCCCTACTGAAATTCGAAGGTCCACAAGGACACGTTCCGCACCAGAGTGGTACGGCAACCCTGTCTTGGAAATCATGCTGTTAGACAACGGTGAACCTTCGAACTATGAAGAAGCGATGGCGGGCCCGGATTCCGACAAATGGCTAGAAGCCATGAAATCCGAGATAGGATCCATGTATGAAAACGAAGTATGGACTTTGACTGACTTGCCCGTTGAGCGGCGAGCCATAGAAAATAAATGGATCTTTAAAAAGAAGACAGACGCGGATGGTAATGTGAACATCTATAAAGCTCGGCTTGTCGCTAAGGGTTATCGACAAGTTCAAGGGGTTGACTACGATGAGACTTTCTCACCGGTAGCGAAGCTGAAGTCCGTCCGAATCATGTTAGCAATTGCCGCATTCTATGATTACGAAATATGGCAAATGGACGTCAAAACGGCATTCCTTAATGGTTTCCTTAAGGAAGAATTGTATATGATGCAGCCGGAAGGTTTTGTCGATCCTAAGAATGCTGACAAAGTGTGCAAGCTCCAACGCTCGATTTATGGGCTGGTGCAAGCATCTCGGAGTTGGAACATTCGCTTTGATGAGATGATCAAAGCGTTTGGGTTTACACAGACTTATGGAGAAGCCTGCGTTTACAAGAAAGTGAGTGGGAGCTCTGTAGCATTTCTCATATTATATGTAGATGACATACTTTTGATGGGAAATGATACAGAACTCTTGGACAGCATCAAGGTCTACTTGAATAAAAGTTTTTCAATGAAGGACCTTGGAGAAGCTGCTTATATATTAGGCATCAAAATCTATAGAGATAGATCGAGACGCCTCATAGGTCTTTCACAAAGCACATACCTTGATAAGATATTGAAGAAGTTCAATATGGATCAATCCAAGAAGGGGTTCTTGCCTGTGTTACAAGGTATGAAATTGAGCTCAGCTCAATGTCCGACCACGGCAGAAGATATAGAAGAGATGAGCGTCATCCCCTATGCCTCAGCCATAGGTTCTATTATGTATGCCATGCTGTGTACCAGACCTGATGTTAACCTTGCCGTAAGTTTGGTAGGAAGGTACCAAAGTAATCCCGGCAAGGAACACTGGACAGCGGTCAAGAATATCCTAAAGTACCTGAAAAGGACTAAGGAAATGTTTCTCGTTTATGGAGGTGACGAAGAGCTCGTCGTAAAGGGTTACGTCGACGCTAGCTTCGACACAGATCTGGATGACTCTAAGTCACAAACCGGATACGTGTATATTTTGAATGGTGGGGCAGTAAGCTGGTGCAGTTGCAAGCAAAGCGTCGTGGCGGGATCTACATGTGAAGCGGAGTACATGGCAGCCTCGGAGGCAGCACATGAAGCAATCTGGGTGAAGGAGTTCATCACCGACCTAGGAGTCATACCCAATGCATCGGGGCCGATCAAGCTCTTCTGTGACAACACTGGAGCTATTGCACTTGCCAAGGAGCCCAGGTTTCACAAGAAGACAAGGCACATCAAGCGTCGCTTCAACTCCATTCGTGAAAATGTTCAAGATGGAGACATAGAGATTTGTAAAGTACATACGGACCTGAATGTAGCAGATCCGTTGACTAAACCTCTCCCTAGAGCAAAACATGATCAACACCAGAATTCCATGGGTGTTCGATTCATCACAATGTAACTAGATTATTGACTCTAGTGCAAGTGGGAGACTGTTGGAAATATGCCCTAGAGGAAATAATAAAAGCATTATTATTATATTTCCTTGTTCATGATAATTGTCTTTATTCATGCTATAATTGTGTTATCCGGAAATCGTAATACATGTGTGAATAACAGACACCAACATGTCCCTAGTGAGCCTCTAGTTGACTAGCTCGTTGATCAACAGATAGTCATGGTTTCCTGACTATGGACACTGGATATCATTGATAACGAGATCACATCATTGGGAGAATGATGTGATGGACAAGACCCAATCCTAAACATAGCACAAGATCGTATAGTTCGTTTGCTAGAGTTTTCCAATGTCAAAGTATCTTTTCCTTAGACCATGAGATCGTGTAACTCCCGGATACCGTAGGAGTGCTTTGGGTATGCCAAACGTCACAACGTAACTGGGTGACTATAAAGGTAGACTACGGGTATCTCCGAAAGTGTCTGTTGGGTGACATGGATCAAGACTGGGATTTGTCACTCCGTATGACGGAGAGGTATCACTGGGCCCACTCGGTAATGCATCATCATAATGAGCTCAGAGTGACCAAGTGTCTGGTCACGGGATCATGCATTACGGTACGAGTAAAGTGACTTGCCGGTAACAAGATTGAACGAGGTATTGGGATACCGACGATCGAATCTCGGGCAAGTAACATATCGATAGACAAAGGGAATAGTGTACGGGGTTGATAGAATCCTCGACATCGTTGTTCATCCGATGAGATCATCGTGGAGCATGTGGGAGCCAACATGGGTATCCAGATCCCGCTGTTGGTTATTGACCGGAGAGTCGTCTCGGTCATGTCTGCTTGTCTCCCGAACCCGTAGGGTCTACACACTTAAGGTTCAGTTACGCTAGGGTTGTAGGGATATGTATATGCAGTAACCCGAATGTTGTTCGGAGTCCCGGATGAGATCCCGGACGTCACGAGGAGTTCCGGAATGGTCCGGAGGTAAAGATTTATATATGGGAAGTCCTGTTTCGGGCATCGGGACAAGTTTGCGGTTATCGGTATTGTACCGGGACCACCGGAAGGGTCCCGGGGGTCCATCGGGTGGGTCCACCTGCCCCGGGGGGGGCACATGGGCTGTAGGGGGTGCGCCTTGGCCTAATGGGCCAAGGGCACCAGCCCCACATAGGCCCATGCGCCTAGGGTTTGAAGGGGGAAGAGTCCTAGGAGGGGAAGGCACCTCCTAGGTGCCTTGGGGGGGAGGGAAACCCCCCTTGGCCTCCGCACCCCCTAGGAGATTGGATCTCCTAGGGCCGGCCACCCCCCCTTGGCACCCCTATATATAGTGGGGGAGAGGAGGGACTTCATACCTGAACGCCTTGGCCTTTGGTTGCCTCCTTCTTCCTCTCCAACACCTCCTCCACCTCCATAGTGCTTAGCGAAGCTCTGCCGGAGTACTGCAGCTCCATCAACACCACGCCGTCGTGCTGCTGCTGGTGCCATCTCCCTCAACCTCTCCTCCCTCCCTTGCTGGATCAAGAAGGAGGAGACGTGGCTGTTCCGTACGTGTGTTGAACACGGAGGCGCCGTCCGTTCGGCGCTGGTCATCGGTGATTTGGATCACGTCGAGTACGACTACATCATCACCGTTCTTTTGAACGCTTCCGCTCGCGATCTACAAAGGTATGTAGATGCATCTAATCACTCGTTGCTAGATGAACTCCTAGATGATCTTGGTGAAACGAGTAGGAAAATTTTTGTTTTCTGCAACGTTCCCCAACACCTATAATACCACGGTTGAAACGTCTATTCATACCATGGTTGACGGACTGTAAGAAAGACGGGAAGTTGAGAGCACCCGCTTACGGGTTGCAGTGGAGAAAAATCGAGAGAAAGTACTGGGCTGAGTTTGGAGGTGACCCAAGGAACGTATGGTTTGTTTTAGGCACGGATGGCATTAATCCTTTCGGGGAGCAGAGCAGCAATCACAGCACCTGGCCCGTGACTCTATGTATGTATAACCTTCCTTCTTGGATGTGCATGAAGCGGAAGTTCATTATGATGTCAGTTCTCATCCAAGGCCCTAAGCAACCCGGCAACGACATTGATGTGTACCTAAGGCCATTAGTTGAAGAAATTTTACATCTGTGGAATGGAAATGGTGTACGTGTGTGGGATGAGCACAAACAGCAGGAATTTAACCTGCACGCATTGCTGTTTGTAACCATCAATGATTGGCCCGCTCTCAATAACCTTTCAGGACAGACAAACAAGGGATACCACGCATGCACGCACTGTTTAGCTGACACCAAAAGTATATACCTGGACAAATGCAGGAAGAATGTGTACCTGGGCCATCGTCGATTTCTTCCGACCAACCATCAATGTCGAAAGAAAGGCAAGCATTTCAAAGGCGAGGCAGATCACCGGAAGAAGCCCGCTATGCGTACCGGTGATCACGTACTTGCTTTCGTCAATGATTTACACGTAATATTTGGAAAGTGTCCCGGCGGACTATCTATTCTGAATAACGCTTAGGGACGCGCACCCACGTGGAAGAAGAAATCTATATTTTGGAACCTACCCTACTAGAAAGAGCTAGAGGTCCGCTCTTCAATCGACGTGGTGCACGTGACGAAGAACCTTTGCGTGAACCTGCTAGGCTTCTTGGGCGTGTATGGGAAGACAAAAGATACACCGGAGGCATGGGAGGACCTGCAACATTTGCGCGAAAAAGACGGCATGCCTCCAAAGCAGTATGAAGATCTTGCCAGCTACGCTCTTACCAAAGAAGAGAAGGAAATCTTCTTTGAATGCCTGCTCTGTATGAAGGTCCCGACTGGCTTCTCGTCGAATATAAAGGGAATAATAAATATGCCAGAGAAAAAGTTCCAGAACCTAAAGTCTCATGACTGCCACGTGATTATGACGCAACTGCTTCCGGTTGCATTGAGGGGGCTTCTACCGGAAAACGTTCGATTAGCCATTGTGAAGCTATGTGCATTCCTCAATGCAATCTCTCAGAAGGTGATCGATCCAGAAATCATACCCAGGCTAAGGAGTGATGTGGCACAATATCTTGTCAGTTTTGAGCTGGTTTTCCCACCATCCTTCTTCAATATCATGACGCACGTCCTAGTTCATCTAGTCGATGAGATTGTCATTCTGGGCCCTGTATTTCTACACAATATGTTCCCCTTTGAGAGGTTCATGGGAGTCCTAAAAAAATGTGTCCGTAACCGCGCTAGGCCAGAAGGAAGCATCTCCATGGGCCATCAAACAGAGGATGTCATTTGGGTTTTGTGTTGACTTCATTCCTAGCCTTAAGAAGATAGGTCTCCCTATATCGCGGTATGAGGGGAGACTGACTGGAAAAGGCATGCTTGGAGGGGACTCAATAATATGCAGGGACGGGCATTCTTGGTCTCAAGCACACTACACAGTTCTACAGAACTCTACCTTGGTGACCACGTATGTCGATGAACACAAGAACAGTCTGCGCTGCAAACACCCAGAGCAGTGTGACGACTGGATTACATGGGAACACATCATGACTTTCGGCAGTTAGATGGAAACACATCTCAGAGGTGACAACACTATTTGTGATGAGGTGTACTCGTTGTCCAGGGGACCATCTTCGACTGTATTGACTTACAAAGGATACGAGATAAATGGGAATACAATTTACACGATTGCCCAAGATCAAAAGAGCACCAACAAAATAGCGGTGTCCGCTTTGATGCAGCAACCAATAGGGGAATGGACACATATTATGGTTACATAGTGGACATATGGGAACTTGACTATGGACATGATTTTAAGGTCCCTTTGTTTAAGTGCAAATGGGTCAACCTGTCAGGAGGCGGGGTATAGGTAGACCCACAGTACAGAATGACAACAGTGGATCTGAACAATCTTGGGTACACTGACGAACCGTTCGTCCTAGCCAATGATTGTTCGAAATATGCCCTAGAGGCAATAATAAATTAGTTACTGTTATATTTCCTTGTTCGTGATAATCGTTCATTATCCATGCTAGAATTGTATTGATAGGAAACTCAGATACATGTGTGTATACATAGACAACACCATGTCCCTAGTAAGCCTCTAGTTGACTAGCTCGTTCATCAATAGATGGTTACGGTTTCCTGACCATGGACATTGGATGTCGTTGATAACGGGATCACATCATTAGGAGAATGATGTGATGGACAAGACCCAATCCTAAGCCTAGCACAAGATCGTGTAGTTCGTATGCTAAAGCTTTTCTAATGTCAGGTATCATTTCCTTAGACCATGAGATTGTGCAACTCTCGAATACCGTAGGAATGCTTTGGGTGTACCAAACGTCACAACGTAACTGGGTGGCTATAAAGGTGCACTGTGGGTATCTCTGAAAGTGTCTGTTGGGTTGGCACGAATCGAGACTGGGATTTGTCACTCCGTGTGACGGAGAGGTATCTCTGGGCCCACTCGGTAGGACATCATCATAATGTGCACAATGTGACCAAGGAGTTGATCACGGGATGATGTGTTACGGAACGAGTAAAGAGACTTGCCGGTAACAAGATTGAACGAGGTATCGGGATAGCGACGATCGAATCTCAGGCAAGTATCATACCGATGGACAAAGGGAATTGAATACGGGATTGATTGAATCCTCGACATCGTGGTTCATCCGATGAGATCATCGTGGAGCATGTGGGAGCCAACATGGGTATCCAGATCCCGCTGTTGGTTATTGACCGGAGAGTTGTCTCGGTCATGTCTACATGTCTCCCGAACCCGTAGGGTCTACACACTTAAGGTTCGGTGACGCTAGAGTTGTAGAGATATTATTATGCGGTTAACTGAAAGTTGTTCGGAGTCCCGGATGAGATCCCGGATGTCACGAGGAGTTCCGGAATGGTCCGGAGGTAAAGATTTATATATAGGAAGTCCAGTTTCGACCATCAAGAGAGTTTTGGGGTCATCGGTATTGTACCGGGACCACCGGAAGCGTCCCGGGCGTCCACCGGGTGGGGCCAGCTATCCCAGAGGGCCCCATGGGCTGAAGGGGTGTGGGAACCAGCCCCTGGTGTGCTGGTGCGCCCCCCTTAGGCCTCCCATGCGCCTAGGGTTAGAAACCCTAAGGGGTGGGGGCACCTCCACTGGCTTGGAGGCCAAGCCACCCCTAGGGCTGCCGCCCCCCTCCCTAGATGGGATCTACAAGGGGCCGGTGCCCCCCTAGGCCCCTATATATAGTGGAGGGGAGGGAGGGCAGCCGCACCTGAAGCCCTGGCGCCTCCCTCCCTCCCGTGACACATCTTCCTTCCCGCTTGTGCTTGGCGAAGCCCTGCCGGGATCCCGCTACTTCCACCATCACGCCGTCGTGCTGCTGGATCTCCATCAACTTCTCCTCCCCCCTTGCTGGATCAAGAAGGAGAAGACGTCTCCGCTCCGTACGTGTGTTCAACGCGGAGGTGCCATCCGTTCGGCGCTAGGATCATCGATGATCTGGATCACGACGAGTATGACTCCATCAACCCCATTCTCTTGAACGCTTCCGCTTAGCAATTTTCAAGGGTATGAAGATGCACTCCCTCTCTCTGGTTGCTAGCTGACTCCATAGATTAATCTTGGTGATGCATAGAAAATTTTAAATTTCTACTACGATCCCCAACAGTGGTATCAGAGCCAGGTTTATGCGTAGATTCTATGCACAAGTAGAACACAAAGTAGTTGTGGGCGATGATTTGTTTAATTTTCTTGCCGTTACTAGTCTTATGTTGATTCGGCGGCATTGTGGGATGAAGCGGCCTGGACCGACCTTACACGTACACTTACGTGAGACTGGTTCCACCGACTGACATGCACTTGATGCATAAGGTGGCTAGCGGGTGTCTGTCTCTCCCACTTTAGTCGGATCGGATTCGATGAAAAGGGTCCTTATGAAGGGTAAATAGCAATTGGCATATCACCGTTGTGGTTTTGCGTAGGTAAGAAACGTTCTTGCTAGAAACCCATAGCAGCCACATAAAACATGCTACAACAATTAGAGGACATCTAACTTGTTTTTGCATGGTATGCTATGTGATGTGATATGGCCAAAAGGATGTGATAAATGATATATGTGATGTATGAGATTGATCATGTTTTTATAATAGGAATCACGACTTGCATGTCGATGAGTATGACAACCGGCAGCAGCCATAGGAGTTGTCTTAATTTATTTATGACCTGCGTGTCAATGAAAACACCATGTAATTACTTTACTTTATTGCTAACCGTTAGCCGTAGTAGTAGAAGTAATAGTTGGCTAGGCAACTTCATGAAGACACGATGATGGAGATCATGATGATGGAGATCATGGTGTCATGCCGGTGACGATGGTGTTCATGTCGTGCCTCGAAGATGGAGATCAAAGGCGCAAGATGATATTGGCCATATCATGTCACTTTATGATTTGCATGTGATGTTTGTCATGTTTTTTCATCTTATTTGCTTAGAACGACGGTAGCATAAATAAGATGATCCCTCATTAAAATATCAAGGATTGTGTTCCCCCTAACTGTGCACCGTTGCTAAGGTCCATTGTTCCGAAGCATCACGTGATGATCGTGTGTGATAGGTTCTAACGTTCGCATACAACGGGTGTAAGCCAGATTTACACACGCAATACACTTAGGTTAACTTGACGAGCCTAGCATGTACAGACATGGCCTCGGAACACGGAAGACCGAAAGGTCGAACATGAGTCGTATAGTGGACACGATCAACATGAAGATGTTCACCGATGATGACTAGTCCGTCTCACGTGATGATCGGACACGGCCTAGTTGACTCGGATCATGTATCACTTAGATGACTAGAGGGATGTCTATCTAAGTGGGAGTTCATTGAATAATTTGATTAGATGAACTTAATTATCATGAACATAGTCAAAAGTCTTTGCAAATTATGTCGTAGCTCACGCTTTGGTTCTACTATTTTAGAAATGTTCCTACAGAAAATTTAGTTGAAAGTTGATAGTAAAAATTATGCGGACTGGGTCCATAAAGTGGGGATTATCCTCATTGCTGCGCAGAAGGCTTATGTCCTTAATGCACCGCTCACTGTGCTGAACCACGAGCGTCGTCTGTGGATGTAGCGAACATCTGACATACACATCTTGATAACTACATGATAGTTCAGTGCGCAATGCTAACGGTTTAGAATTGAGGCGCCGAAGACATTTTTGAAACGTCGCAGAACATATGAGATGTTGCAAAGACTGAAATTGGGATTTCAGACTAGTGCCCACATCAAGAGGTATGAGACCTCTGACAAGTTTCCTAAGCCTGCAAACTAAGGAGAAAAGCTCAATCATTGAGCATGTGCTCGGATTGTCTGAGTACTACAATCGCTTGAATCGAGTGGGAGTTAATCTTCCAGATGAAATAGTGATGATTCTCCATAGTCACTGCCACCAAGCTATTGGAGCTTCGTGATGAACTATAACATATCAGGGATAGACATGATGATCCTTGAGTTCAATCTTTTGTTGGACTCGCCATCATCGGTGCACGTATGGAGAGAGATTCATTCTTGAAGGCGTGGCCTAGGAGTTGTGTATTTTTCGTTTTGATGTCGTCTTGTAACATAGTGTTATTGGCTATCTGATGGAGTTACTATCGTGAGGTATGAGGTCTCGGGGTTTTTCCCACTTTATTTCAAGGCCGATGTTGGTCGGATGCTGGATTTTGCATTCTTAATAATATATGGCCGCCTGCATCATCCTGAAGCAGAGGCCGAAGGTTATTCTCCCTTAATTTTCAAAAAAATATGTCTGGGGGTTATCCTCCTTCTCAGGTAGTAATGTTCGTCACAACTCTTGCTGGTTCAATCAGGCCTTTTCTAGTTTATATGCACAAACGGTCTTGTAAGGTGGACAATGCGGGAAATGATTTTTTTGCTAGACAATATAAGGTTGGGATCAAAGGTATCGCCATGACCAACATCGAGAATACTGGAGCACCAAGAGAATAGAGGTCACAACCGTGGCATGCAAGTCTTGTGGATCAAAGACTAAGAGAACTACCTCATGTACTAAACCTGAGACACATACATGCATACAAGCAGATAAATACATGCAGTGAGCTACCGGAGTACTTTCAAATCGACAATAGATGTGTGCAATCATACAAGCCATAAATGCCATGAAGTGAGCCACCAAACCACCTTTACATCAATAATAGACGCGTACATCCATAAATGTCTATAAATGTAATGAAGCTGCCGGACCACCTTCACATCAACAATTCATAGCCGATTAATTCAGTTGCAATCATGTTCGCATATGCCCAGTTCCTCTAGTGATAATGAACACAAATCATCAATATATTCAAGAAGAAGAGACTGTATCTTATTTGAATGGGCTGCATGGGATTAAGGGGCATCAGGGAATAGGCTTTCGCAATGGTTCACAGATAAAGTGCCAAAGAAGTTCATACACCAACAAGTATTAATTTGACTGTAAGAAGCAAAAAATCTGATAGGTCAACAACACAAACATGCCCAAAAGAGACAGAAGAAGTGACACATGGGCCATGATGAGGATTAGCCAAACTCTAAAGGGACGATGAAATCTAGTGGCCAACCATTTGAATAAAATCCAAGGTGCAAACTAGCATGTCCATGTCCCTCCGCGTAGACAACAACCACCACAAAGCAGACTCAGTAGCATGTCGCAAGAAGACCTTCTCGATAACCATGCTATTACGATGACTCATCCATATGGTCTAGGCCACTACAGAGAACGCCGACCAAAAGAGGTGTCTCCTCCTTTTGAATGACTAACCATGTAGAGTGAGCAAACTTTCACTATAGAAGGAGGTGTTTGACCTGTCGCCGTGATTGCAAAAAACTACACTTCTTACTTCCTTGTCAACTGCAATGGATGTGGTTGTCATTAGGTAGCACAACTCCCCTCCGAAGACAACACATGAAGATCTTAACTTTTAACTAACTATTGACTAGAAAATTTGATTGTTATTTTACACTATAATCTCTGAGTGCATAGGTGCATGGTATATGGAGCCAAATGTGAAGGACCCAAATAAACTGAGATTCAAGTGAAACACATCCCATTCATGTGCCAGGCTAATTGAATTCAATCGGAATAGAAGATGTTCAAACGACACAAGATGGGGGTAAATAAAATTCCACCTAAATGATACACCTCGCGGGGAGGAACTGAGCACATACGCAAGAGTGTCATTCTTACCATGTACAATCTGTTACACTATTGGATACTAGTCTCGGAGAGTGGTATTTCCTAGCCACTTGTCCTCCCAAAAAAGTATATCCAAGTCGTCCTTTATCACGGAAGATCCAAAAAAACATGTTTCACTGCCACCATCAGGCTAGCCCGAATGTGTGAATATCTAGGTTTCATAAATGCCCAAGACAAACATTTTTGCCTAGATACTTATTGTGAAGTAGAGTTTGCCAAACGCCATCCGCAGTAAGTACTTTCAACAACCATTTATTAAGAAAGGTATGTATCATTCTTGACCTGAAGGTCATCAATGCTTAGACCACCTTGATCTTTCAGCCTACAAACCACGCTCCATTTGGTAAGCCAGTTTTTTTCACTATCTTCTTACCTAGGGAATGTAAATCTAAAATAATCCAACCTTTGCAGGAACCCTTTTGGGAGTTGGAAAAATGAGAGGAATATAGAGAACCATATTTCTGAGGACAAAATTGATGAAAACAAATCGTCCTACAACAAAGAGAAACTTGCCTTTCCAATTGCTCATTCACTTCTCAAAATACTCTTCTACATATTTCCACTTCGCATTAGGAAGACATTGATAATGATTGGGAATTTCCAAATATTTACTCGTAAATTTTCCTTGTGCACAATCAAACAGGTAAGCATACACAACAACCGCATCACTTGTGCTTTACCGAGCACAACAATTCCCTTTTATGGAAGTTAATTTTAAGATCCCACATTTGCTCAAATATTGAAGCAATAGCTTCAGGTTTTGAGACTTATCCAGGTCATTTTCTATAAGAAGAATCATATCATTCACATAATGCAGAAGAGAGAGGTCACCATGCACAAGATGTAGTGTTGAGGGAGAGGAGATACTAAAGAAAAGAACTAAGACATAAGCTTAGATACTTATTTTTATTTTATTTTATATTTCAACCCGAAACGGAGTGCATGATCTCGATGCCCTGAGAAAGTTAAGATCAATAATGAATAATAGAGGATATAGCCGACTAATTTTTTTAGCCTTTTCAATCCACAACAACTGCATTAATTTCGGTCACTATCTACCATGCCGTGCTTGGTAGATAGATTCAGCATTCTGCTCCATGGAAACAAACTAACATTTTCTAACCTCACTAACAATCCTTGATATCTATCTGTCAAAAAAAAAATCTCTTCCGCTGTCAGATCAATCGCACCATCGTTATCATGGTGATGAGGAGATTTTTGGTGCCTTTGCCGCAGAAGGTACAACTCTTAATAAATTAAGACTTTGTCCCCACATGTCCATCTCAATCCTTAATTCCACATATAGAGAGACTTGTCCAACACTTAATTGCTCCGTTTCAACATGGTTAGCATATTCCTAACAATCTCAGTGTTGCTCCAACTTTTTTCATAACTAGTACAATGGTAGTGCACTGCTATGAAACTAATAAATACGAGCAGTTAGGTCACTGGCTTAGGAAATCATCAAAATATGGCCTGTCCTCATGGCTCACTATTAAAAAGAACAAAAATACAACAAAATATCACGCCTTAGGCATTGAAGAGTCTTAATATGAACGTTGAAACATATGAGAAAAGACATTGGTACATTGACCGCTCAATGTCATGGATCGGGTAGGAAGACAAGGTCTATCGTCATTTTGGAATTACACTTTTTTCACTCTCTTGTTATGTGATATAAAACCAAAATAACTTGGTTGAAAAGAAATGAAAAACAAGAGCATTATATTGAGTTGGAGTCGCATTTATGCATTTGTTAGGTGTCACATATGTGTACAAATACATTTGTTTATTTATGTTCATAGAAGGTTGAAATTCTCAAAGTGGGTAGAGGTGAATTTTATTTGTGAAGGTTGCTCATCGACATGTGAACTCACCACCAACTCCAATCTTTATAAGCAGGAAAGAATCCGGGTAGAAACCAACTTGCTAGTTTGTTTATTGCCGTCAAAATATCTGAACATACATGACATGTATTCTCTATATATCATATAGGTATGAATATTTGATTAGTTCTTTGATCAAATTTGAGTGTGTGATAATTCTTATACTTAGTAGTGGTAGTGCTGATGACAACCTTAGAGTATCATGACACTAGACACGTGATCGGGTAGACCTAGTGAACCAATGAGATCATACATGCATAATGGTAGCTTTGCTCATGATTAAATCTATTTCTACATGCGTGTAATTAATTATCTTGTTGTACATAACTATGAAATTAATAGTATCAGTTCGCCTTTCTAATGAAAGATGTCATTTCTACTTAATAGATTACCTATATCCATGTGGATAATGTTGTAAGAGTGTGAAAAGGTTCTCTGCACAAACTTAATTTGTTTTCATTGTCTAACTAGTTAAATGCAGCCGGAGTAGGTAGTTAGTGCACTTGCAATAATTAATTAAATATGATCCTCATATATATATATATATATATATATATATATATATATATATATATATATATATATATATATATTGTTACTATTCATCACCCAGGGTGTAGAATAAGTTATTCTTCAACTGAGGTAATCTTACGATCATTTCATAATTAAATTATGTTTCGAATTCAAATAGTTACATTCCTATTGATTCACTACGTAAAATTTGATATAAAAAAATAAAAATATAGGTCATAAGACAAGAAAATTTACAGTTTATGTGTATTTTAGACTATGTTTTTACATTTGTAATTTTACATAACATAAAATATGCCAGTAGATACCGGAAAGAAGCAAATGTTTGTCTTGCATGAAGACAAATAGTGCAGGACACTCACCTATGGCTCCAAACTTATTATAGGAAATACTCCTTAACATATTGGAGCAGTATCCTGAACATAGCACTAATGGAACGTGATATTGTGCTTGTGAACATATGCAACGTTGCAACACACACATCAACGATCTCAACCGTTGAGATGTGCTGCATTTGGATTGATATAATCCCTACAGTTATTTTTCTCTTCAAGATTGAAGTGTTGTAAGAAGCAATACCGTGGTAATAAAGCTAGTAAATGTCCCACCCACCTGAGGATGCGTGGAGACAATTATTTACCTTTTGAGGCCCCTTCCCTTCCTCAACATGTACCACCTACGCCTATCTTTCCTTCGAGTCAGCAACATGCAATGTCTATCATTTCTCCTTCATCTAAATAGTTCTACATCACAATTCTTTGAATTGAATGGTTTATTCTAACAAATAGGTCGCATATGACACAAACTAAAGAGATGATTGCCAGGAAACCGAACTATAGTAGAGAATATATATGAATAGGAGACTTTGGGAAGGAAGCAAATGTTAATTATACATGAAAGGGCACATTCTTATGGCTTTAAATTTGTGGGACGCAATCTACATTGCAACTTAGTGCTACCTGGTTGACGGTGCTACGGCTGAGGGGTGCTACAGGACACTGGAAGTCAGGCCCATCAGTCCCGCCCAGGACCCCCAAGCTGTTGTACGACCATGGTCTCTGTGACGCCCGGGTAATTATGCTACAGTAGTTCCCTACTAATGATTCCACGTCACCATGATTACTGTTGTTAAACTCGCGTTGATTCGAAACCGGTCCAAATTCAAATTCGAAGTCACGGCAAACAATAAAAGTTTTCAAACAGTCAAACAAAAATGTTGGTAATGTTCCATAAAATCAATAAGTAATTATCTTGTTGAAACCAACCTCATTTGAATTCCCAAAATTTCCCCTGATAATTAATTAAGAGGATCAGCAACATAATATTTGACCTTTTCAATTTCTAAAAATATTTAAAGTTGGCCAAATGCCCTGACACTTTTTGTAGAGCACCACAATATTTCAATGGATTTATGACCCAAGTTTCAACCCTGGAAAAATTCATTTATTACACAAACTAAATACCAAGCCGATGCAAAATGTAAAACAGGAAATAAAAAAGAAAACAAGACAACAAAAAGAGGACCCCCCATCCTACTGGGCCAGTCGGCCCAGGTGGCCGCCAGGCCGGCCCACCCAGAGGTCACCCCTTACCTCTGTTCATTCGAGGCGGGGTGGCCGCCGTTCAACTGCCCGCGGCCAAGGATGGCCACTTAGCGGCCATCCCGCGACGCCCCGGCGCGTACTAGTCCCTCCCCAACCTTGTGTCGAACCCTAACCCTCTCATTCCTCCCCCCTCATGCCTCTTTGCCGATTTGAACCCGAGCACCGTAGCCACACTGTCGTTGCCCGCGCGACCACCGACTTCCCCTCGCCACTTTATAGTGTCCAGCCGCTACGCAGTGTTCGACTACGCCCTCTACGCCAATGAACGTGACCCGGGAGCCATCACCGCGGTGGGATCGTGCCGTCTTCCTCCTCTACATCCCCGTCCCCATCGTCGGAACCCGTCGCCGTCGAGCTCTCCTCCGAGCCCGCTTTGCACGTCTACAGGCTCATTGTGAGCATCTACTCCCTTGCCCTCTCTTTCCTGCCGTCGATTCCCCTCCGTAGGCCTCGCCCGTTGCCGTGCCTCCCGTCGGTACGTGTCGCGCTGCTGCAGACCTCCAACTCCCGCACTCCCTGCGGCTACACCACCCGCCGCGCTCACTTCCCCTCCCTGTGCAGGTTTCTCTCCGCGCTCGCCCGGCCCACGCACCGCCGCGCGCGCCCGCGTGCTTCCCCACCGCGCTTCGCT
>NC_041392.1:55033620-55036998 GCF_002162155.2 Triticum dicoccoides | reverse complement strand
CGCGGCCCCGGCCGGCCGGCGCCCTGGGGCTCCGTCCGTTGCGCCTGGGCCACGCCCCGACGGGCAACCCGCGCCCGCCCCGCTAACCAACCACTCCATTGGCTAGTTGGGCCACTTCCAGCGGGGCCCCACAGCCCCTTTTCTTAAAAAAGGTGCTTTAAATAAATAAATAATTAAATTAATTAATCCGTTAAAAACACTAATTAAGATTAATTAGTCTGCTAATTAAACTATGTTAATTTTGTAGTTAGCAAAGCACTATATGACAGGAGGGCCCCACCCTCCTGTTGACCAATCAATAGTTGACTGGTCAACCGCACTAGTAGAAAAAGGGTCAAATGTGAAGCACATTAGTGCCGGTTTGAATTTGAGCCGGCACTAATGTGACCATTAGTGCCGGTTCCAACGGCTAGGCGGGCGGGCATCATTAGTACCGGTTCGTGGGCAACCTTTACTACCGGTTCATGCCACGAACCGGTACTAATGAGGCTGTGTCAGGCTATGGTCAGGCTGGGGCCCCCACAAAGACCTTTAGTACCGGTTCATGGCATGAACCGGTACTAGAGTTTCTTAGTAAGCTGATTTTTAGTCCCACCTCGCCAAGAGAGAGGCAGTATGAGCGTTTTATAAGCCGTAAGTGTAGAGACAATGACGAAGAGGCGCAATGCTCACCTGCACGTTGCTTAACTTCAAGCCTTTCAGAATAGCATAGATTGCACTGAGCCATGTGAAGTGCAGTCTACACTATTCCGAAAGGCTTGAAGCAAATTAACCAGCATTGCACCTCTTTTTTATTTTTAATAACTTATTTGAACTCCGGACTTCTTGTGTTTCAAAGCGGCATCATCAATTTCCAACACGTTCTGACATCATTTGCTGTTTTTCAGTCATTTACCGAATTGTTTAGAGAGCTAAATGACCGTGAAATTAAAAATCACTATAAAATGAACTGTGAAAATGTTGAAATTTGGCATGGTATCATCATTTCACCCGTATAGCATGTGCGAAAGAGTAGAGAGGGTCACAGCAAAAACTAGATGCACTTCGTGTAAAAACTGGACAATGTCTTTCGGAGTATCAGGGTTTCGGACGAGAACTCATCTGTTACACGGGGCACTTCAATGTTTTTTATACTTATTTGAACTCTAGACTTCTTTTGCGTTCAGTATGCAGCATTCAAACCGGCGTCATCAATTTTCAACATGTTCTGACATCATTTCCTGTTTTCAGTCATTTACCGAATTATTTAGAGAGCTAAATGGCCGTGAAATTGAAAATCACTACAAAATGAACTGTGAAAATGTTGAAATTTGGCATGGTATCATCATTTCACCCGCATAGCATGTGCGAAAGAGTAGAGAGGGTCACGGCAAAAACTGGACGCACTTCGTGTACAACCTGGACAATGTCTTTCGGAGTATCAGGGTTTCGGACAAGAACTCATCTGTTACACGGGCAATTCAATGTTTTTATACTTATTTGAACTCTTGACTTCTTTTGCGTTCAGTATGCAGCATTCAAAGTGTTTTTATACTCATTCAATGTTTTTATACTCATATTGGCAATTCAGATTGTACACACAAAGATCATTGATGATCAAAGTATTTTTGATGTATAAGATCATATTGACAATTCAGACTGTAAAGAAATATAAGATCATGATCTAAATGCTCTTATATTTTTTGCGTTCAGTATGCACCATTCAAAGCGACGCCATCAACTTTCAACCGTTTATGCCTTCATTTGCTATTTTTCATGCATTTAATGATTTGTTTTGAGAACTAAATGACCTGGAAATTGAAAATCAATACAAATGAACTCTGAAAAAGTTGAAACTTGGCATGGTATCATCATTTCACCCACATATCATGTTCAAAAAAGTAGAGAGGGTTACGGCAAAAACTGGATGCACTTTGTTTACAAATTGGACAATCTCTTTCGAAGTATTCGGGTTTCTGACGAAATTAAACTCATCTGTTACAAAGGCATTTCATTTTTTTAAACTTATTACAACTCCAGAATTTTTGTGCATTCAGTATGCACCATTCAACTGCTAGGCGGGAGGAGCTCTTTAGTACCAGTTCCAACTGCTAGGCGGGATGAGCTCTTTAGTATCGGTTCGTGGCGAACCTTTAGCACCGGTTCGTGCCACGAACTGGTACTAATGAGGTTGTGTCAGGTAAGGCTGGGGCCCCACGAGCACCTTTAGTACCGGTTCATGGCATGAACCAGTACTACAGTTTCTTAGTAAGCTGTTTTTTAGTCCCACCTCGCGAAGAGACAGGGACTAGGAGCGGTTTATAAGCCCTGAGTGCACAGACGATGAAGAAGAGGCTCAATTCTCATGTTGCTTAGCTTCAAGCCTTGAGGAATATGGTAGACTGCACGGAGCTATGTGCAGTGCAGTTTACACTATTCCGAAAGGCTTGAAGCTAACTAACGAGTATTGCACCTCTTTTTTATTTTTAATAACTTATTACAACTCCGGACTTCTTCTGTTATGGCAAAAACTAGTTGCACTTCGGCATTTCATTTTTTTAAACTTTGGTTATAACTCCAGACTTTGACCATCAAGTTTTAACCATCAACTTGGCATGGTATATAAAAATAAATGAATAGAAAAAAAATAAAGCAGAAAAAAAAAACTATAGCAGAAAAGAAAAAACTATATAAAAAAACTACTCAGAAATAAATAGAAGAAAATAAATATAGTAGAAAAGAAAAAAAAACTACTCAAAAATAAATAGAAGAAAAAATAAAGCAGAAAAGAAAAAAATTATATTTTCTATTTTTCATAGAAGAAATAAATAAAAGAAAATAAATATAACAGAAAAGAAAAAACTATACAAAAAACTACGCAGAAATAAATAGAAGAAAATAAAGAAGAAAAGAAAAAAACTATAAAAAAATTGGGGCGCTGCCCTGTGGGCCTGCTAGGCCACGGGCGTGCAATTACAGGCCCTAAAGGCCCAGCAGACTCACAGGGCAGCGCGCAGAAGTTAGGCTCACAAGCCTGCTATATAGAGGAGTTCAAATAGGCAGCTGTGGCTGGGTTTATAAACCAGTGTGGCTGCCCTTCGCCCGGCGAGGTGGGACCAAACTTTGTGCACCGCGGAGTGGCAGCGCTAGGCCTTTAGTACCGGTTGGAGCCACCAACCGGTACTAAAGGTACTAAAGGTCGGGCCTTTAGTACCGGTTGGTGGCTCCAACCGGTACTAAAGGCCCATCCTATATATATAGCACTTACGAAAATTTCAGTTTTCATCCCCCACTTCGTCTCCAACCGCGCGCGCCGCTCAATCCCGTCGTCGCCGTGTCGCCACTCGTCGCCCGCCGTCTGTCGTTGTCGCCCGTCGCCCGCCGCCGTCTGTCGTCGTC
>NC_041392.1:55019294-55033478 GCF_002162155.2 Triticum dicoccoides | reverse complement strand
GCGCGCCGCCCCTGCTCCGTACGCGTCGGCGCCCCCGCGGCGTACTGTGAATGCACATACGTACACACACACGTATACGTATACACGCAGTACACACACATACACACACATACACATACAACTTTTTTTACTAGTTGAATAATTAATATAACTAGTTTATTTTTAGTAAGAAAATAATCAAACTACTTTATTTAGGTATATATATATGAGATTTGAACTAGTTGAATAATTAATATAACTAGTTTATTTTTAGTAAGAAAATAATCGAACTACTTTATTTAGGTATATATATGAGATTTGAAATAGTTGAATAATTAATATAACTAGTTTATTTTTAGTAAGAAAATATTCAAACTAGTTTATTTAGGTATATGAGATTTGAACTAGTTGAATAATTAATATAACTAGTTTATTTTTAGTAAGAAAATTTAGGTATCTGAGATTTAATGATCTAATTAAAATATTATTTGTTAATGAGTTTTTCTGTTAAATTAATTTTTTATATATTTTTAGTTTATATAAATGTTAAATTAATGTCGAATGTTAGATGAATTAGATAGAAAAGTTAAAAATATAGTAATGTCAATTGTTAGAGATGAATATAGTTAGATATATTAATGTCAAATGTTAGATGAATATATATTTGAATTAGCTAGATATTAATTAATGTTAGATAGCAATAAGTGTTTAATGTTTCACCTATATGAACATAGGAAATGTCATCTGACGACGAAAAAGATTTCATTATGTGCGAACACTGTGAAGACCAGCGCGGCCTATGCGACAGAAATTTCCTTATTGATGCTAGGCGCTTCAGCATCAAGCTGGATGAGACATTCGAAGTGGATACAGTAAGTCACAACGGCAATTATTATTTGAATGCAAAACTTATGCTTTATTTGCTTCAACTTATAATTTTAAAGCATGACTTATGCTTCATTTGCTTCAACTTATAATTTTAAATTTTACTATTCTACTAGCGCATCCCCTGTCATGCAAGAATTTTTGTCTTGGATAAGATAAGTTTTAGTGCTATAGATGATATGGAGGTAAAGAGAGTTTACTTGAAGACCGAGCATGTGTATACTTTCAACGTCAAATTATATAATGGAGACACATACACCCATTTTGGATGCAAAACTTGGCAAGCACTATGCAAGGCTTATGCATTTGAGCCTGATATGGTTATCACCTTTGATATTCGTCCGGAAGATGATATTGAAGGTAATATAGACATTTGGGTCGATGTGCAAACGCCTCCAGTTCTACCATTATGTGAGTTTTTCTCAACCATGCATGCATATGTTTATGTGTTTGATACAGTTTATTCAAAAATAGGTGACAACTAATTTGTATTGTCAGCTTATTTTGATTCAAGCAAACATGTCCGGCGCTTGGTAGACAGGACCTACTACTGCCCCGGGGCTGAACTAAACTGCGAGGAGATAAGTCATTATGTTTTATGGCTTGAGGATCTTCATACTGTCAAGACAAATTTTCTTCCTAAACTTAGAAATGTTAGTACTCAAAACGTGCGACCAATAGTGATCGTATTGAACTACGGTCACATCTATAATCGAAAGATGGTAAGATTTTTACTATTTGTCCTTAGTGCATCTTTTGCATACATTATTTTTGAAGATAAACTTTCATTGCTAAGTATATTAATTACTATACGATGTTCTTCAACAGGGACTCCCCCATGACAGTTGTGCCTCAGTGGATCGAGACAAAAGGTTGCATGTCAATGGTTAGCTTACGACCAAGATTTCCTACATTGCACATGAGTGCATTCAGGATTTCTGAAAGCGAAGAATGCTTAATAGTGAAAGATTGGAGCAAAATTGTTAATGATCGCAGAGAAGTACTAGGGGGCAGCAAGGAGAAGCGCAACCCAAGATTAGGAGACAGATTCATCTGCATGCTTCAGTATGATGAATCAGGAGAGCTATACATGTTCTATGCTATTCTACCTGAGAGGGAGCAGCAATAGTGATTTAGCTAGTTCATGCTCTTAGTACTTGTCCTCTCTCATGTCCGTATTGTCCTGAACTTAATTAATCTCAAATAGTGATTTGCTTGTGAACGCTTATAATATCATGACCATGTTGAACTCGATGATATCTTTGCTTCTGTTACAAGTGGATGTTTCTTCTTTAAGCTAGCTACTGTTGGTGATGATTAGATAGCGGTAATGACTATGATGATTAAATAGTGGTAATTAATGACGACTACGATGATTTTTAGCTAGCTAGTATATATATATACTGTTGTTGGTGATGATATGATGCAAGAGTTTATTTATTTATTAATATGTGATGATGATGATGATGAGTTATTATATATATCATTTATGAAAGAAACCGCAAATTAGTTTGAACTGGATGGATCCTAGCTAAGTGATCAAGTATATATATATATACATGCCATATCCATATCCATATCAAGTATAACAACTCATTATAACGTAAAACAATCCTAAATTAAATTGATAACACAAATTTAAATGAAAAATAAAAAATAAAACAAAAAACCCATAAACATTTAGTACCGGTTGGTGTTACCAACTGGTACTAAAGGGCTCCCGGCCCCCGGAGCTGGCTTGTGCCACGTGGTTGCCCTTTAGCACCGGTTCGTGCTGAACCGGTATAAGGGGGGGGGGGGGCTTTAGTGCCTACACTTTAGCACCGGTTACGGAACCGGCACTAAAGGGCCTTACGAACCGGTGCTATTGCCCGGTTCTGCACTGGTGCCGGGTCCCCCTGGCCCACATGTCATCCTCTGTTTACACTTATGTGTACAGAGAGCTGGGTACCCATAGCATTTTGTTATTAATTTTCGAATTAGTAATAATTTTAGATTAGTGCTAAAACTTTATAAATTCGTATAAAATAATCCGTAACTCGGATGCAAATGTTTTCTATATGAAAGTTGCTCAGAAAAATCCAACGGATCCGAATACGCGGTCCGTTCATCTGTCACATGCCCCTAGCATGTTGAACATGGAACCGCCCCCCTCTTTTCATCTGTCCGAAAAATACCAAACGCCGGGAAAGCCTCTGCGGATGTTTTCCCTCTCCATCTCCAACATGTAGTACTGCGTTAGGTCACCCCTAGCACCGTGTTTTGCCATGTTATGAATTGTGATGCTATGTTTGCTTTATGTTTATTGTTTCTTCCCCCTCTTTTCTCTGGTAGACCCCGAGACCACTGCCGGTGCCACTGTGATCGTCTACGTCACCGACGACCCCTCCTTCTTGCCAGAGAAATCAGGCAAGCCCCCCCCCTTAATCACCAGATATCACCTACTCTTCTCTCTACTGCTTGCATTAGAGTAGTGTAGCATGTTACTGCTTTTCGTTAATCCTATCCTGATGCATAGCCTGTCTTTGTTGCTACAGTTATTGATACCTTATCTGCGATCCTAAATGCTTAGTATAGGATGCTAGTTTATCATTAGTGGCCCTACATTCTTGTCTGTCTACCATGCTATACTATCGGGTCGTGATCACTCGGGAGGTGATCACGGGTATAAACTTATACATATATGATACTTGTGGTGACTAAAGACGGGTCGGCCCGTAGAGTACCCGTGAGTGATTCATGGATTGGGTCCGAAAGGACGTTTGTCCTGACGGGCCTCTGAGTGGATCTTTGTGGCGGAGCGACAAGGTAGGTTGAGACCACCTAGGAGAGAGGTGGGCCTGGCCCTGGTCGGCGTCCGCGGTTGTTTCAAAATAACACGCTTAACGAGATCTAGGTATTTGATTTGAGTTTGGCCACTGGCGTATACGCACTAACCAACTACGCGGGAACAGTTATGGGCACTCGACGTCGTGGTATGAGCTGAAGCCATCGTGACATCACCGGCTGAGCGGCGCGCGCCGGGTTGGACTGGAACGCCTGCTCTTGTATAAGGGAGGTTAGGTCTACTCGCCGGCCGCGTACGCAACATGTAGGTGTGCAATGGGCGATGGGCCCAGACCCCTGCGCCATAGGATTTGGACCGGCGTGCTGCCTCTCTGTTGTGCCTAGGTAGGGCTGCGACGTGTTGATCTTCCTAGGCCGGGCATGACCCAGAAAAGTGTGTCCAGACAAAGGAGATCGAGCATGTTGGGAAATGTGGTGCACCCCTGCCGGGAAGTTGATCTATTCGAATAGCTGTGTCCCTCGGTAAAAGGACGACCCAGAGTTGTATCTTGACCTTATGACAACTAGAACTGGATACTTAATAAAACACACCCTTCCATGTGCCAGATACAACCGGTGATCGCTCTCTCACAGGGCGACGAGTGGAGGATCACCGGGTAGGGTTATGCTATGCGATGATACTTGGTGAACTTACCATCTACTCTCTTCTACATGCTGCAAGATGGAGGTTGCCAGAAACATAGTCTTCGATAGGACTAACTATCCCCCTCTTATTCCAGCATTCTGCAGTTCAGTCCACATATGCTACCCCTTTTTCCATTTGATACCAATGCATGCATATGTAGTGTAGCTCCTTGCTTGCGAGTACTTTGGATGAATACTCACGGTTGCTTTGCTCCCTCTTTTCCCCCTTTCTATACCCGATTGTTGCGACCAGAAGTTGGAGTCCAGGAGCAAGACGCCACCGTTGACGACAACCACTGGAGGTGCCTACTACTACGTGCAGGCCGCTGACGACGACCAGGAGTAGTTTAGGAGGATCCCAGGCAGGAGGCCTGCGCCTCTTTCGATTTGTATCCCAGTTTATGCTAGCCTTCTTAAGGCAAACTTGTTTAACCTATGTCTGTACTCAGATATTGTTGCTTCCGCTGACTCGTCTATGATCGAGCCCTCGAGGCCTCTGGCTTGTAATATGATGCTTGTATGACTTATTTTATTTGTAGAGTTGTGTTGTGATATCTTCCCGTGAGTTCCTGTTCTTGATCGTACACGTTTGCGTGTATGATTAGTGTATGATTGAATCGGGGGCGTCACAGTCTCCAGCCCGGCTTTTGGACTGTTTGGAAAGAAGGAACCATCATCCTTGTCGTGCAAGACAAGGAGGCCGGATCATCCTGGAATCCTCCACACTGGCCTTAGACCGACTAGGCTTATATAAATCTTGGATCCAGGCATCCTTTATAAGCCAGGGTCCAGGCTAGTTGATAGGCATCTTAACCTTCACACTTTGGCATACCTACAATCCTAAAGACCACACCTTTATTGTGTACATCCTATCCAATTAATAAAATAAGAGCATGCGTAGGGTTTCACCTCGAGAGCGAGGGTTTGAACATGGGTAATGTATTTTCTATTTTTCATCTGGCTTTTTCTGGCTAGTCTCGATACCCTCCAAAGGGTCTGCCGGAATCCAAACTGACAACGGCGCACCATGCACGGGTCGTTCTTCCCGGAACCGAGATCCACATGGGATTTGACATCAACCGTGTTGCCTTTCCTCTAGGTTAGATGTTTGCTTTCGGGAGATCCCCACGGGGCAGATCGAGCCGTCAACACCTATGAGTCATGCTAGGATCTCTTGTTTGGAATCCACCGAGGGTTCGAGAAGACCGAATTCCCGCGGACCTTCCACTGTTTTGCGCCACTTTGTGGGATTTCAAACGTCCGGACCGGTCCAACACACGTGCTGGTTTGCGCACGAATAGGTGATCAACGCTGGAGTTGCCCTAACTCATACCTAGGGGGTTTTGCCGACGTGATAGGACCAATGGTGTAGGGGAGGATTCCTGCATTTGGAAAGAGTCAAGAAACCACTGCGAAGCACGCATGGATGCATGCACCGGGGGTGGTGAAGCTGCCGGCCGACTGGACGGACATGATTGTTTATCAACCAAGTGGTGCATGTTGGTATTCACAGAATTTTTTTATGCATACATCAGCACACTCGCTAGACCAAGTGCGCTATATTTTTAACGTGCCCTCTTGTGCCACATTAAATAAAACACCTATAAAAATTGCTGAGTACTCTATAAAAATCTTGTGAAGCTACAGTGAGAGCCATATATATCTCGCAGTTTCTATGAAATTGCTGGGTCTTGTTCAAAGCACTGGACTGCGCGTGGGCAGGTCTGGACGATGAACCTCGTGGGTAACACGTAGGGGTGTGAAACGTCTGTACCAAATTTCTTTGTCCTTCCAGAAGCACGATCGTGGGAGCAGGTCTGAACAAAAAACACTCACTGTAGTACAGCGTAGGAGAGGATCGGTGATATGCGATCGATGATGCAAAATGGTGTTGTCCAACAACAAAATGGTGTTGTTCCAAACTTGAGAGATAATGACAAGCCGTGCGGCTTCTCACCAAACCCCGACTTTTTTTTATCGCACAAGCGTGTCCCTATCCCACACGGTCCGGGCCGTTCATGCATGCTTCCTTTCCGTGGAACGGAATGGGACGCCGGCGATGTTTACTTTGCTTCCTGGTGCTGTGTTGGTCAGTACCTTACCGTAACTCCGTAAGGGGTAGCAAAGTTGACAGACAGGTTTGAAACGTTCCAACCTAACTCGGCAGACGGCCATGACCCATGACATTCTCTCTGGTTCTCCACGGTATTTATACCCCACCAGCTCTGTCCCCGGTCCAACACACACAAGAGGAACTCACCAGCTCCACGAGCAGAGGAGCCGACACCCAACCCAGCACCAACGCGCTCCGAGCACACCAAGACAACATGCGTCCATCTCGGGACCTCCGGCTGTGCGTGCTCCTCCTCCTCTTCTCGGCCTCCATCCTCCTCCCGACAGCCAGAGCCCAGCAGGAAACCGAGGAGGAGGAGGAGTTCAGCTACTCGCTGGACGCGGAGAACGGGCCGGCGCACTGGGGCAAGATAAAGGAGGAGTGGTCTGCATGCGGCAAGGGCAACATGCAGTCGCCCATCGACCTCGCCAGCCCGCGTGTCTCACTCGTGCGCGGCCTCGGCTACCTCAACCACACCTATGTCCCCGCCAACGCCACCATCGTCAACCGCGGCCACGACATCATGCTCAAGTTCGAGCGCGACGCCGGGAGCGTGTCGATCGGCGGCACGCCCTACTTCCTCCGGCAGCTGCACTGGCACTCGCCCACCGAGCACAGCATCAACGGCCGCCGGTACGACATGGAGCTCCACATGTTCCACGAGAGCGCCGAGGGCAAGGCCGCCGTCATCGGCGTCTTCTACGAGATCGGCGCCCACGACGCCTTCCTGCACAAGGTAACTTTTGCTTCTCTCTTTTCTTTCTTGCTTTCTTTAGTTAACCAACCAACGAACCAGGCTTAAATAAGCTTGATTAACTAAAGCGAACACGCCGACATGGGACTTAACTTAATTATGCTTTACTAACACACCAACATGGTACCTCCCCTTGCAAAGCTGCAAGATGCAGTTAATAATGGGTATTGGCACGCCATGCATGGGGCTAACTCTAATCTTGTACTACGAACGCAGCTGGAGCCATACCTGGAGATGATAGCGGATCGGAAGGACAGGGAGGAGAAGATGGGGATGATGGACCCGAGGGGCGCCAGGGGAAAGGCCAGCGTGTACTACCACTACGTGGGCTCTCTCACCACCCCACCCTGCACAGAAGGGGTCATCTGGACCATCGTCAAGAGGGTACGTCCCGTTTCATTCATTCACCTTGCATGAACCACAACTACCAACATAACAAGCATCAGTAAAATATTTCATTTCTGGACCATATCACACATGATGACACACAACTTGCAACTGTCAAATAAAAGAATTCATTTCTGGAACTTAGCAGTTGGCATGGAGCTGCCAGTTCGATCTATATATAGATCCTTTCATTTGTTATTCATGAAGAATCTTCCCACCGGTTTCGTCTCTCTGTTCCACATTTGATTGATCAGAATTTGATCAGTGGAACGCACGCCAGCTAGATGCGTGCACAAGTCTTATTATACACTATGGTTGGTGAATGATGAGGGAATTCATATATATTGTTTCTGAAATTTATCTTTTTCTCTATCTGGTTCAATTTGCAGGTCCGCACCGTGTCGAGGCACCAGCTGGAGCTTCTCCGGGAGGCCGTCCACGATGTAAGTTTTTTTTTTCGGTTTCCCCAGACCCCAATCCTTTTTTCTGGACCTCCAATCTTTTTCTTGAAAGCGAAATCTTATTCCTCCTGGTGCATTAACCTCTTGTCTTTCAGCACTTTACGGTCTTTAAACTCGTGTCAGATGGTAGACCTTAACCGTGGACGTCTAGAAATTCAACAGCGACATGAAAGCCGCCTTTAATTTGGTTGATCTCGACCCATGGACTAGAAAAAAAATTGGACTGATTTTCCTTCAACCCTACATGCAGGACATGGAGAAGAACGCGAGGCCCCGTCAGGAGGTGAACAGCAGAGATATCAGCATGTTCCGGCCTTTTGAGCAGAATAAACATTGATTATTCGCTAGGGTCGATTATCCACTTAATTAGTTTGCTGTAACAGCTATTGTATATGTACATGGTTATACCAATTTTTGTAATTCTTTCTACTCATATTACCATATTAGATGCCTTGTGTCCGGTTACTGAATAATAAAGGAGCAAGTCCCGATCATGTCCATGCATGTGTGTTGGTGTTGTGATTTCGAGATATTTCGCGAATGATTGTTGGTGGGTACTACTCCATGACTCATCCAGCAGCCACTGCCATTATAAATGAAAGAGTCTGCTGCTGCTAGCCATCTGGTGTTGTCTCCTCGAAGAATTATGCCAGGAATAGTTTAGCTCAAGAAATTAAGGCCAAGTTCGAATATTCGTGAATGTTACCAACAAGATTTTTATTCCTGAATCCATTTGGCTATTGTTTTTCTAGGTATCCGGTCAAGTTGAGTGTGGCTCATAAAATAATAAAGATGGATGTCTACCTCGATACGCTAGTGGATTTCACTGGTACGATGATGATGCGAGATCAGACTTGTCCCGCATGTGCCATGGACACCGGCATGAATTTAGCAGTCAAATCTCGTGACAAAGAACATGAGCATCCAATGTAATTATTGCTGGCCCTTTTCAGAAGCAGGCGATCTGAAAACTGTTTGTGAATAGTGACCATTTTGGAGAATAATGGGGGGCTGGGGGTTGGTGAGCGGCCGAAATCAACGTTTTGACCTTATCAGGAAATCATAGCACAAAATGAACTCGACACAAGATTATTTCCCAATCTAACCTTTTTAGCAATGACATAGCCCGTAATGTTTCATCCCCACACAGAAACGCCAAGCCAGCTCGCGTTGCTGCCCTGGCCCCACCCACTAATGTGGCAGGCTCGTAAGTCGAAACGTTGAGCCAGATTGCGTTTTTAAAAACGCCAGGGGCTTTGGCGTTTCCGCTCTGGACAGCAACGCCAGGAGCTTTGGCGTTTCCATACTGGCATTTCCATGCTGTGTCGCCTGCTTGTAGCTTCAGTCTTTAGAGCAGCACGGCATGCATGCCACTAGTGGTGCTTGCCTGCCTGAATTGGCGGGTCGGTCAGACCACTGACCACTGCATGCACGATCGATGTGAGTATGAGAGACGACATGACAAGGCCATGCTACTGGTATGTTTAGCAACCAATAATGACTTGCTTTTGAACTGTTTCCGATTAATTAACCACCTGCTAGCAGCATGCGTGCATGCACCATGCATGTGGTGTGCTTAGCACTACGCGTAAGGAGACAGGGCCATGCATTTGCACGGCCCGCACATATGCATCTGGCTGTGTGATGATAATGTCACCGAAGAAATTCCTCCTGAATCGACTGGACGTCTCACTATATATCCACAGTAAGGGTTCCTTTGATTAAAAGGATTTGCATAGGAATTTTGGAGGATTAAAATCCTTAGGAAATTTTTCTATATTGGTTGTTTGATTCATAGGATAGGATTGAATCCTATAGAATTTTTTTCTAAGGAATTTTTTGTACTACTTCCCATAGGATTTCTAGCATCCAGTCAAACCTCTTTGAAAGAATCCTTCGTTTTTCCTGTGATGCAATCAAACAACCTAAAATCCTATAGGATTGAGATGAGCATGACATTTCAATCCTATGTTTTTCCTATTCCCATGTGTTTACAATCCTGCGAATCAAAGAGGCCCTAACAGTGAAGCTAGTGGCACCGAGTACGTAGTACTACGTACTATATCAAGTGCAGCAACGCCATGGCCTTTGGTGTTTTCAGCCTGGACAGAAACGCCAAAGCTATTGGCGTTTCCAGAAACACAATCTGGCTCCGCGTTTCGAACCTGCCTTGTCAGCGAGTGGGGCCATGGCAATACCGCGAGCTGGCTCAGCGTTTTATGTGGGGATGAAACGTTACGGGCTATGGCGTTGCTAAAAAAGGTCAGATTGTGAAATAATCTTGTGTCGAGTTCAAGCCTTCGAGAGGTATTCGACAAAGAGACCATATCTCCTCTTACTTGTTTTTGATTGCAGCGGAGGGCCTTTCGTGCCTTTTAAAATCCAGTTTTTAGTCATCAGTGCTAGGAGGAACCAAGGTGGCACCAACAGCTCCGGTTGTAAACCACCTTTTGTTTGCAGATGACAGCCTGCTGTTTTTCAAAGCCAGTGTTGAGGGAGCGATGCGGTGTCAAACCTATTGAATGCTTATTGTGGTGCTTCTGGCCAAAGAATGAATAATGATAAGTCCACTATCTTCTTCAGCAGAGGGTGTCCTCAAACAACCCGCGACAGTGTGAAACTTGTTGTTCAAGTCCATAGAGAATCTTTGAGTGAAAAATACTTGGGAATGGCAATAGATGCGGGGCACTCTAAGAATGGCACAATCAAATACCTTCGTGACCGTGTGTGGGAAAAGATCAATGGTTGGATGGAGAAGCTCTTATCTTCAGCAGGGAAGGAAATGCTCATAAAATCTGTTGCTCAGGCAATTCCATTTTACTCCTTGGCTTGCTTCCGCCTACCGAGAGGCTTGTGTGACAATATCACATCCATCATAAGGCAGTTCTGGTGGGGTAGCAAGCAAGGCAAAACGGAAACCAGCATGTGTATCATGGGAGATCATGACTAGACCAAAATACATGGGAGGTCTGGGCTTCCGCGATCTTGAGATGTTTAACCTCGCTTTACTGGCCAGGCAGGCGTGGAGAGTGCTGAATAATCCTAACTCTTTGAGCTCTTTGATTCTGAAAGCAGCATATTTTCCTGAGACAGGACTACTGGAGGCCAAATTGGGTGCGCACCCTTCGCAGATATGGCGTGCTATTATTGATGGAAGGGACATAATGAAGCAAGGAATCATTAGGAGAATCGGGACGAGAGAGGACACGATGATCTGGGAGCACAACTGGATTCCGAGGGATGTTATTCCTAGGCCCATAGCTTCTTTGGTTCACAATCCTCCTACCCGAGTGCACGAACTCATAGAACAAACAACGGCCACGTGGAAAGAGGAGTTGGTCCGTACTGTATTCGTACCTATTGATGCCGAGGCCATACTCAAGATTCCTTTATGTACGAGGAGAGTGGAAGACTTTTGGGCATGGAGCAGAGAAAAGAGAGGTATTTTTACTATCCGTTCGGCATATTGCATGATCCAATACACCAAACTCAGACGTGAGAATTGGCTATATGGCACCGAGGGTCCTTCCAGCGCCGAGGAGAGTAGCAGTTGGACGTCTCTCTGGCATACCCAGGTCCCGAACAAAATTCGTGTGTTTTTGTGGCGTTTGGCATGGGAGTCTATACCCACATATGATATACTACACCACCGCATCATGGCTACCTCGCCGGCGTGCCAGATGTGTGGGGCGGCGGACTCTTGGAGACACGCCTTGCTCGATTGTGCTATGTCGAGGAGCGTATGGGCCCTGGCACCTGAGCACCTGGTCGGCCAAATGAGTACTTGCGACAACCCAACTGCAAAAACATGGCTGTTCATAATGAAAGACACATTATCACACGAGGAGTTCACTAGACTTGGAGTCACTTTGTGGGCAATTTGGAGCTCCAGGAAGAAACTGGTCGATGAAGGGATGCACCAAACACCACATGCAACAAACGCTTTTGTGGCCTCTTTCATCAGCGATCTCCAGGTCCTAGCGAAACCTCAGGGGGAGCCTAGGGTGGCTCAACCACGTCCGAGTCAATGGGTACCACCAAAAGAAGGAACATGCAAGATCAATGTTGATGCTGCACTCATGAGAACCAGATCCGTAGGGGCGGTTGCAGCGGTGTGTAGGGATCGTCAGGGAGTTTTCTTGGGCGCTTCCACGATTACCTTTCATGGCATAGATGATGCTACGACGCTTGAAGCATTGGCTGTACTGGAATCACTAGCACTGGCGGATGATTTGTATGAAAACATGATCTCAGTGGCCTCAGACTGCAAAGTGGTCATTGATGATATTGTGCAGATGAGTGCAGCGGTATATGGAGCTATCATTAGGGAGATTGTAGATCGTTCCAAGAATTTTGTTAATTGCTTTTTTAGCCATGAGTTTAGGAGCTCGAATGTCGAGACCTACAATCTAGCGAACTATGCTCTCTCACTTGGTGTTGGCCGCCGTGTGTGGTTAGCCAATCCAGGTGATCTATCTTTCGTCCCTGTAAACATTGTGACGAGTTAAATAAAAACTTCACAAGATTGTCTAAAAAAAACCATCAGTAAAATATTTCATTTCTGGACCATATCCCACATGATGACACACATGTCAAATAAATGAATCCAATTCTGGAACTTAGCAGTTGGCATGGAGCTGCCAGTTCGATCTACATACAGATCCTTTGATTTGTTATCACAAAGAATCCTCCCGCCGGTTTCGTCTTTCCTTCATTTTCTGATTGGTCTGAATTGAAATCAGTGGCACACACGCCAGCTAGATGCATGCACAAGTCCTATTAGGGTGGTCATAGTGGGGAGTAACTTATACTAGTGTCATGCATATGACACTAGTCTAAGTTACTATCTCCATAATGCAAAGTAACATGATAGTAGTGTCATAGATGACTTCATTTATTAGCTTATAGACTCATTCTTTCTCGGGAAACGCTATGTTACAGTAACATATTATGTTACTCTAAACATCGCTCTTCTCATTAAATATATGTCACATAAGTAAAAAAATTTGAAGTGTGCTATGTTACTACCTAAGTTACTCCTACTATGACTAGCCTTATACACTATGCATGGTTGGTGAATGGTGCGAGAATTGATAGGGTCTGTCTAGGTCTTAATCGACTGAGACTTCGCGAAGTCTCAGTCAGATGACATCATCTAACAATAGCCCAGCCCATTTTTAATTTCTCATTTAGTCTGCTACTTTTCTAGTATTGTTGGGCCGGCCCCGCTATTGCGTCTAATGCCTTTGTCAGTTTCTCACGTTGCTCTGTGCCTTTAGGCCAGCGTTTTTTTGAGTCCATCGAGAGTTTCTGGAGATGCTGCTCGTTCTGGCACACAGGCCCGGCCAGTAGTAAGTTTGCATGATTTTCCTTCCATCCGTTTTTTTTTTTGTTTATGTTTAGTTTTTCTGTTTTTTCCTATTGTTTGTTAAACGTTCATTTCCTTTGAAAAATTAGTTATCAGCTCACTGTAAAAAAAATGGAAGCATTTTGTTTACATTTATCATGATATTTTGGAAAAATTGCTCCTTTATTCTTAAAATTATTCATCATGTGTTGGAAAAAATGTTCCTAAAAAACATCAAGTATTTTGAAAAAAATGTTCACGTGTGTTTTCAAAAAGAACTCAAAATGCAACAACAAAATAAAATAAGCATAAAAAATATAATAAAATATGATAATAATAATAATAATAATAATAATAACAACAACAACAACAACAACAACAACCACCACCACCACAAGAACAACAGTAACAACATGCAGTTGTAGTCGTGGCGACATTGTGTCTAGTGAAAAGATATGCAACTGCCCCCCTCCTGACAAAACATCATTGAGTTGCAGTCGCGTTGAAGACATGCATGCAATTGCAGTCGGAGGAGACACTTGCAGTTGCGTGCCTAGTGGCAGACATGCAACTACCCCCTCCCCGACAAAAAAAACACCAGGGAGTTGCAGTCGCGTTGAAGACATGCAATTGCAGTCGGAGGAGACACTTGCAGTTGCGTGCCTAGTGGCAGACATGCAACTACCCCCTCCCCGACAAAAAAAACCATAAAGTTGCAGTCATGTTGAAGACATGCAATTGCACTCGAGGGCAACACTTGCAGTTGCGTGCCTAGTGGCAGACATGC
>NC_041392.1:55015091-55018780 GCF_002162155.2 Triticum dicoccoides | reverse complement strand
ATGCAGTTGCAGTCGGAAGCGACGCTTTCAATTGCGTGCCTAGTGACAGACATGCAACTTTCCCCTCCGACAAAAACACTGGTAAGTTGCAACTGAGCTGAAGACATGCACTTGCAGTCAGCGCGACACTTATAGTTGACCGGCAAGAAAATACTTTTAAAAAGGAAAAAAAAAAGGTAAGTTGCACGCGGATGACATACATATACAATAGCGTGTGGCTGATGCGCATGCAACTCCGTATGATCGATGGATGTGACCGATGACAATACTCTTGAAAAGAAAAGAAAAGGTTGCATACCGATAGCTGACATGTAATTACGCACAAAAACAAAATATGTGGTAATATTTATTAAAAAACAAAAACTAATAGAAAAACAGAAAAAGAAATGGGAAAAGGAAAAATGGGAGCAAAGCAGGTAAACAATCCAGAGCGAAAGCAACAGGAAGCAACGACAAAAAAAGCAAAAAACAATGAAAAAGGCCCGGCTGGACACCCGCCCAACACAAAAGCAACACATACGCACGCTACAAAAAGGCCCAACAAAACAAGGAAACGGGCTGGTCGCCTTATACAGGCTGAAACAAAAACAAACACACCTGGCGTGAATCTTAAAGCGAACAAAACATCCAACGGCTAACTCGTCGACTGAGACTTCGCGAAGTCTCAGTCGACTGAGTTTTAGCAGCTCCGTTGATATATATTGTTTCGGAAACTTGTCTTTTTCGAGGCACCAGCTGGAGCTTCTCCGCGAGGCAGTCCATGACGTACGCTTTTTTCCTCCTACGTTTCTCCAATCCTTTTTTATGAAAGCGAGGCCTTGCTATTCTCCTGGTGCGCTCAAATCTTGTGTTTAAGCACTTTACAGTCTTTAGACACCTGTCAAACGGTAGACATTAACCGCGGACATCTAGAAATTCCACAGTGACATGAAAGCCGCCTTCAATTTGGTCGCTCTCCACACATGGACTATAAACTTTTGTACTGATTTTACTTCCACCGTGCAGGACATGGAAAAGAACGCGAGGCCCCGTTACGAGGTGAACAGCAGTGATATCAACATGTTCCGGCCCTTTGAGCAGAATAGACATTGATTATTCGCTAGGGTCGACTATCAGCTTAATTAGTTTGCTGTTAAAGCTATTGTATATGTACATGGTTATACCAAATCTTTGTAATTCTTTCTACTACTCATAGTAGATGCCTTGTATCCGGCCACTGAATAATAAAGGAGCACGTCCCGTTCACGTCCATGCATGTGTGTTGATGTTCTAGTCTAGATATATATGGTGAACATGATTGTTGTTCGGTACTGCCCATAACTCATCCAGCAGCCACTGCCATTAAAAATGAAAGAGCCGGCAAGGATTTTAATTTGATTATGGTTGGGTACCAGGGCCCGAAATATATATAGGACCATCCAGCTGCTGCTAGCCATCTGGTGTTGTCTCCTTCAAGAATTATGCCATGAATAGTTTAGCTCAAGAAATTAATGCTAAGGGCATCTCCAACACCAACCCGCAAACGAACACAGCATTTGTCTGAAAGTCGGTCTGGACTAGTGTCCGAACACGGATTCAGGAGCCGGCCATCCAACCGTAGCTGCAAACATACGCCTTTGTTAAATTTTATCCGTCAAATAACAAAGCTAAGTTAAATAGCCATACATCCAACATGTCGTGATCAGTAAAAAACAACTATTAGCTTTTTATTTGGCCCAAGGCAATCCATGTCAAATAACTATGTGACTCCTAAAAAGCAATAGAGTTTGTGCCTTCCGCCAAACATCTAAACAACCATGATTGAATCACTCTATTTGGTACGCCTTCCGCCAAATATACTTAAAACATCCGTCCATGACATAATGTGTGCCTTCCACCAAATATCGATGGTTAATCCCTCACGTAGTGCCCCGGCGTCGCCTACGCGACACGGGTGGACGCCACCGTTAGAGCATTACTAGTAGAACCCTCAAACCCTCAAATCCTTAAAGCAGTTTTAAGGGTTGAGAAGTGCCACTTTTTGACACTTTTAAGGGTTAAAAAATAGAGGCAAATACTAGAACCCGCAAACTCAACCCTTAAACTGCTTTAAGGATTAGATTTGAGGGTTCTAGTCTTTGCCTCGATCCCAACCTTTAAATCTATCATTTGACATCTCACAATTTATGACAACAAAAACACAATCAACTTTCAAACAAACTACCAAATGACAATCATTGATGTATGGTTAAATAGTTTACATCATAAAATCATCATCTTCCTCCTCTCATCGGCACCATCACCAAAAAGTTGCACCTCGGCGCCATCTCCTAGACCACAAACAGGCTCCATCAAACATCTCAATCGGCACCGGTGGAGTCGTACACACCGCCATCACCACAACTACTCATCGGAGTGTCACCTCGAAAAGTAGAGGACGCAACACGGGACATCCTCTTCCTCTCCGCGATGTCCTCCTTGTAGTCCTTCCACCATTGCAATTGGTCTTCATCCATGTCCTTCTTGGACATCATCATGTGCTCTTTCTCTTCCACCATGAGTTCTTTCCATATCTTTGCCTCTTTGAGCTTGATCATCCTCTCCTCCAACTCGGCCTTGCGCTTTGCTTCTTCACGCTTTGCTTCAACTTGTGCAAGCTTGACCTCTTTCTTCTTCTCGGTGATAAGAAGCTTCGTCTCCAATGTCTTCGTTGTCAATTCCTCTCTTGCCTTCATCATGTGGTCCATCTTCTCCCTTAGGCTTGACGCCTCTTCTTCCATCTTCACCCTTAACTTGCCCTTCTTGGTTCCCTCGGGCTTGCCCAAGTTCCTCTCCTCCTCATCTTCACTATCATCCATCCTTAGCATTGCCGACTTCTTGGGTGCGGTCTCTTGATCCCTCAACTTCCACTTGTCAAAGGTTTGAAGAATTGACCAAACATGCTTAAATGGGAATGGCTTGCCCTTGGAAGCGGCCATCTCCTTGTACCTCATGCTGGCAATATGTACTCACATAGTCACTCTCCACGGTTCCACTAGGTGGTGCATCTATCACTTGGTCCATGGCCGCACTCCAATGAGAACAAGCGGGCTTGATCAACTCCCACCGGCCTTGAAGCGACCGGAAAGTGTGATGGATGAACCCACTATTCTTTGGCTTGATCCTACAATAGACGTCCTCGATCCTTTGCCAATACCGTTTACCGGTTTGATCGGTGCCGGTGGTTGCATCCATTCCCACAGCTGCCCAAGCACGAACCAAGAGGACATCTTCCGCCTCGGTGTAGTTTGTCGACCGCGCGTGTGGGCGGGAAGCGGCGGTGAACGCCTCCTCCCCTATCTCGGCCACCTCCTCCTCGTCATCCCCTTCACCCTCCTCATCTTCCTCCTTTTCCTTCAAGTCGCCACCAACCCTAAAGGGGTCTAGAGGCGGAGCTCCGAGGTCCACCTCCGCGTTTTGGAGGAGGTCCATGAACGAGGATGGGGTTGCCATTTCCTCGAACACCTCGTGCGCGGCGGGAGGAGGTTCGGCGATGGCGGCCGCCGCGGGCTTCTTCCGCGCCGCGGGCTTCTTCCGCGGCTTGGTCACAGCCGGGGACGAGCCGGCGACCTTGGAGGCCGCCCCTCGCGGCCCATGAGAGGCCGCCTTCGGCCGACTCTTCTTGGTGGCCGGGGCGGGCGGCGGGGAGGCGGCGAGGGCGGGCGCGGGGC
>NC_041392.1:54992291-55014798 GCF_002162155.2 Triticum dicoccoides | reverse complement strand
CGGGGCGGGCGCGGCGGGCGGGGGCGCGGCGGCGGCGGGGCCCTCCATGGCCGGCACGGCAGGAGGCGGCGGGAGGAGGAGGCCGGGAGGAGGAGGCGGTTTGCTCCCACGCGAGCGAGGAGCGAGCGAGGAGGAGGAGTGCGGGTTGGGGGGCGATTTTCCCCTCAACCCCTACTTCTACAGATTGCAAAGTGGTTTGGGGGTTGGACCTCTAAATTTTTTTTACGGCTTTGAGGGTTTAGAGGTTCTAGTCTACGGCGTTTTTTCGACAAAAACTGTAAAAAAACGGTTATTTTTAGGGGTTTGAGGATTTGAGGGCTCTACTAGTAATGCTCTTAGACAGCAGCGGGGCCCTTTTCCTGTTCCTCGCTGCCCCTCCCCCTCTTGTGGATCCCACGGACAGCACCCAGAGTCGGCCATGGTGTTGATCTGTTCTTCCGCGGGCGGGCTGGGCTTCTCCATGCCACGGTGTGGATCTCACCCGGAGCGCGCTGGCCGGTGCTAAGTTCACTCTGACCTGGAGTTGGGCGCTCACCACCGAGGACCTCGGCCTCCCCTTTGGTTGGCCGGATCTGGCTGTAGCAGGCGGCTGCGGGCCTTGGTTCACCTCGTTTGTAGATGTGGCGCAGGCGGCTCTCCTGGCGGCGGCCGCTAGCGAGGTTTAGGCTAGGCTCCTTCTCTCGTTGATGGTCTGATTAATCAATGAACTTCTATTGGGTGTTGGATTTTGGAGGTTTCTCTTTCCGATACCATGGCAAACCGGCCGGCCACTCGGGCTGCAGATTACGGTGGACAATGTTGAATCTTTGAGGGTTTGTCGACGGCTGCTCGTATAGGAAAAGTTGCGGGATGCAACCCGAAGGTTCCACTGTGCGTTCTGGCAGCTCTGCTCCGGCCAATTTGCCTTCGATACAAGGCCGAGCATGGCAGTGATGATTTTTTTTTTAGAAAAGGAGGATTATACCGGTCTCTGCATCTGGACGATGCATGCAGCCATTTTATTAATTATTCATAAAGATCTTACAAAGTAGTATATGAGTTAGTCTGAAGCCACCATCTTAGGAACAACTGTCGCTACTCCTATCCACCTGATGAGGGGGTGCCGATAGTCCGAGCCTAATACCAAACAGACATCGCACAAATGCTTAACATCTAAAGACAGAGGCTCCAACCAAGCCACATACCTGGTTTGAGGCACAAACTGGTCCGGCACACTCTCTGTGTCGTCGCCGCCATTATCCGCCAATCCATCTTCAGAACAGAAACTAATGCATGGACCTTGCCAGGCCTCTTCTGCCATTAACGCCACCATCACGCCAAACAGCATCCTCCTTCAGCGTGAGTCCATCTCTGCTGATCGGACTCCGAATCACCACAGCGCCACGCCGCCGAGATCCGCCGCCATCAATGTATAAGATGAAGTACCGCTCCACCAAAGAAGTCGTCCTCTGTTCCCTGAGCCCGTGTGTACCTCCATGAATGACGCCCCCAAGGGGGAAACGACACTAGAGCGTCGCCGTCATCCGATCACTGATCTAGGATTTCCCCCGGAGGTAGCAGAGACTGGCCTTGAACTTCTCCACAATGATGCCTTCAAGAAGGGAATGACGCAGACACCGCCGCGGAGGTAGCAGAGAGTAGTCAAAAGCAAGTTTTCACCCAGATCTGTTCGAAAAAACTCCATCTCTCGTGCATGGGCCGCCGCGTCCTGCGACGTCCCCGGGAGCGGGATCCCAAGATCCGCCGCCACCGGCGCCGCCACAAGGACCCAACACCCGACCGTCATCCCTGAAGGGGACGGCGCCGCCACCGTTCTCGAATCCGGCATCACCAATGCCTTCGGCCGCCCCCAATCACATCAGTGAAGGAAGATAGCCAACGCGAGCGCCCATCACGGCTTAGTACCGCCGGACGGCGCCCGAGCCCGACCACCTGAAGCAGAGCTGATCTGGGGTGGGAAACCCCAGATCCGCCGCCGCCAGCCCCCGCAGCGCCGCTGAGATCCCATCGGGCCGCCGCCCGAGCGAGCCAACTCCGCCTCCATGTTGTACGTCCAGGGACGCCGACGCATCTCAGCCAGAGGATCCCCTCGTGAAGAAAGGAGGAGGGCCCACCGTCCGCCATCCGCCGGGCGAGCTTCGCTCGCCGGCCTTCTTCGGCGGCGGCGGGGAAGAAGGGGAGGAGGGAGGTCGAGGCGGCGGCGGTTGGGGCGCCCGAGTCCCCTGGCAGTGATGATGATAAGGATCGTACACCTTCTTAGGCGCACCGCTTCCCAGAGCGACAAATTAAGGACGGTTGTCATCGACAGATCTCATGGCGAAACTGCCTAGTTGAGCTGATGATCGCTCACTGGCTAGTCGGATTGTTGCAAATGGGTGAGAGATTACAAGACTGTAAACACTTTCTCCTCAAATGTGATAGAATAATCCCAAATGCCTCTCAAGCCTACACAACTCATTCATGTAAGATTTAAAAGCTATTTATCTTAAATATATGGACCATATTTTAGCATCATCACTAGATATACTAGACAAAATAGATTTGGAATGTAACGATATCTATCCCTTTGGAGTCATTGTGAGGGAGCTTCAGTAGCTCACCAAATTGCATTTATAGGCTTGTGCGGCTCCATGCATCTCCAGTCAGCAGCTGCGCCACTTTTTTCTCTAGACAGGTTGGTTTGATATCTTTGCCTTTGATGGCAGGACCATTTAACATGTCTTTGATTTGATTGGACACATGTGAACCATAAAAACACATGATTACTATCCAGGCAGTGTACATGTATCATGTTGTTTTTAGTTGCTAGTAAAAAGGCTCGTGCGTTGCAACGGGAGAAAAAAAAATCATAATGTTCAATAACAATGACAGCATTTTGTTCACATCTCATTGCATGATTTTGAAAATTTGTTCACAAATGCATGAAAATGTTTCTTTTTTTAATTTATTCACAAATCGAAGCAATGTGCACATTTTTGAAATAATATTGTGGTTGTCAAAAAACTTGGTAATTCAAATAATTATTCTGAATTTCAAGAAACATATTTAAGAAAACGTACTATAATATCTGAATCCACCCCGGCAATTAATTCTTCAAAATTTACGTCGGTATATAGTCAAAAACATTCAGAAGCATTACTGTTTAACTACATACCTTCGATCATTCATGAACATTTTTATGAATTTGGGAATATTTTTTAAAATCATGAACATTTTACTATTTACAAACATTTTTTAAAAATTGTGAACATTATTTTATATTGCGGATGGTTTTTAAGCATTTTATTTTGAATCGGCGAACCATTCTAGAATGGACGAACAATTTTCTTTTTTGAAATTCACGAACATTTTCTGAATCAGCAAACATTTTATGAATCAGTAAACTCTATTGTAATTCACAAACTATTTTGCTAATCCCGTTTTATAAGCTCATTGTTTATTTCCCAAGGCGACTGACGGCAATCATTTGAGAAAGACAAAAAAAAAGACGTATCATATACAGGCCTACGCTAGCTGAGAAGACTTTTAATTCCATTGAAAGCCGAGACGTGTCTGGTGGCCCATAAGGCCCAGCCGGACGACTGATATTTTGTTTATAAAAAAAAACTAAAACAACTTACGGGAGGGCATAGGAAAAGGGAGAAGATAGGATTCTTAAAAAAACTAAAAGAACCTCTTTTTTAGAAACAAAACTAAAACAACCTGAGAGGCTTGATCACAATGTACGTGCGAAGGCCCAAGTGGAGGAGCGCACGCCCAACTCAGCTGATATGAACCTTTTTTGATAGTTGATATGAAACTTTGCTCTACAAATTAGTACCACCTCATGTATTTCACGTAATGTGGGATCATATGTGGGACGAACCCAAAAATATCATCATGCTGTAATAGTAGGTATAGATATAGATATAGAGATGCCTCTTAACTAGTACTTCTTTCCTCTGAAAATACTTGTTCGTGAAATCGATTTCCGAAAGAAGGGAGGACTACTTGGGTGTGGTTGCGGACCAATGTTGTAGAGGATGACTGCGTTTGGAAAGAGTCAAGTAACCACAGCGAAGTATATATGCATGCATGTGCCCCAAGTACATGTTGGCATTCACAGCATTTCCATATGCGTACATCAGCACACTCGCTCACCAACTACAGGCCGCAGCTACAGTGAGCATCTAGTTGCGTTGCTCGCCGAAAATGAAATGAAAGGTTGTGTTTCCGTGAAATTGCTGGGTCGGTTTGACGCGTCAGTAACAAGAAAGTGTTTGAAACCTTTCCACTAATTTTGCTTGTGCTACCAACCGTGATGGTGGAAGCAGGTTAATACTATAACATGGGTCTGAAAAGAAACACTCTCACTGTATTTATATATGAGGATCGTTCTGGAAGAAGCAGACTCCTTTTTCTCCATTATTCTCGGTTGGGCATCCATCCAAAAGAGCGTTCCAATTTGGCAATTCGTCCGTCCACTTTTGTTTATACAGGCGAAGGGAGAAAATGACCGGCCGTGCCGCTTCCCTCCATACCCCGCTTTTTGGGAATGTCCCTATCCCACAGGGTCCGGACTCCGGACCATGATACCGTATGCCGTAGCAAGTTGACAGGTTTGAGACGTTCTAACCTAATTAACCCGGCAAGACCCATCTCATTGTCTCTTCTTCTCCACCATATATATGCGCACCAGCTCTGTCTCCGGTCCAACACACACAAGAGGAACTCAGCAGCTCCACGAGCAGAGGAGCCGACACCCAACCCAGCACCAACGCACGCCGGCCACACCAAGACCAGGAGAGAGAGAGACAAACATGCGTCCGCCACGGGATCTTCGACTCGCCGTGCTTCTCCTCTTCTCCGCAGCCGTCCTCCTCTTGGCCGTTCCGGCGGCCAGAGCCCAGCAGGAGACCGAGGAGGAGGAGGAGTTCAGCTACTCGCTGGACGCGGAGAATGGGCCGGCGCACTGGGGCGACATCAAGGAGGAGTGGTCCGCGTGCGGCAAGGGCAACATGCAGTCGCCCATCGACCTCGCCAGCCCGCGCGTCTCCCTCGTGCGCGGCCTCGGCTACCTCAACCACTCCTACGCCCCCGCCAACGCCACCATCGTCAACCGCGGCCACGACATCATGCTCAAGTTCGAGGGCGACGCCGGGAGCGTGTCGATCGGCGGCACGCCCTACTTCCTCCGGCAGCTGCACTGGCACTCGCCCACCGAGCACAGCGTCAATGGCCGCCGATACGACATGGAGCTGCACATGTTCCACGAGAGCGCCCAGGGCAAGGCCGCCGTCATCGGCGTCTTCTATGAGATCGGCGCCCACGACGCCTTCCTCCACAAGGTGCCTCTCTTTTCTCTCTTGCTTCTTTTCTTTAGTTAACCAACCAGGATATAAATTAAGCTTGATTAACTAAAGCCAACACGGCAACATGGGACTTAACTTAATTATAAGTAAGCTTAACTAACACCAACATGGCAACATGGGACTAATTCTAATCTTGTACTACGAACACAGCTGGAGCCATACCTGGAAATGATAGCCGATCGGAGGGACAGGGAGGAGAAGATGGGGATGATGGACCCGAGGGGCGCCAGGGGAAAGGCCAGTGTGTACTACCGCTACGTGGGCTCCCTCACCACCCCGCCCTGCTCCGAAGGGGTCATCTGGACCATCGTCAAGAGGGTACGTCCCGTTTCATTCATTCATTCATTCACCCTCACCATGCATCAAACACAACTACCAACCCCTTAACAAAAATTCAAACACAACTACCAACTACTCCAACTATCAGTAAAATATATTTCATTTCTGGACCATCACATGACACACTACTTGCAACTGTAAAATAAAATAATTCGCTTCTGGAACTTAGCAGTTGGCAGGGAGCTGCCAGTTCGATCTTTGTGCAGATCCTTTTGTTTGTTATTCACAAAGAATCTTCCCACCGGTTTCGTCTTTCCTGAACTTTTGTTTGGTTAACGCACGCCAGTTTGTTGAGCGCACAAGTCCTATTATACACCATGCGTGGTTACTGCATGGTGTGGGAATTTATATATATTGTTTCTGAAACTTATATTTTTTCTCTATCTGATTCAATTTGCAGGTCCGCACCGTGTCGAGGCACCAGCTGGAGCTTCTCCGGGAGGCCGTCCATGACGTAAGTTTTTTTTTATTTCCGTTTCCCCAAATCCTTTTTTCTGGACCTCCAATCATTTTTCTTGAAAGCGAAGTCTTATTCGTCCTGGTGCATTCAACTCTTGTCTTTCCGCACTTTAGGGTCTTTAGATCGTGTCAGATGGTAGACCATAACCGTGGACATCTAGAAATTCCACAGCGACATGAAAGCCGCCTTTAAGTTGGTTGATCTCCGCCCAAGGACTAGAAATTTTTTTGGACTGATTTTCCTTCAACCCTACTTGCAGGACATGGAGAAAAACGCGAGGCCCCGTCAGGAGGTGAACAGCAAAGATATCAGCATGTTCCGGCCTTCTCAGCAAAATAGGCATTGATTATTAGCTAGGGTCGATTCTCCGCTTAATTAGTTTGCTGTTACAGCTATTATGTATGTACATGGTTATACCAATTTTTGTACTAATTCTTTCTACCCATATTAGATGCCTTGCATCCAGTCACTGCATAATAAAGGAGCACGTCCAGTTCATGTCCATGCATGTGTGTTGATGTTGTGATCTACTCATAACTCATCCAGCTGCCACTGCCATTAAAAATGAAAGAGCCGGAATGTTGATTATGGTTGAGTACCGGGGCCCCAAATATATATAGGACCATCCAGCTGCTGCTAGCCATCTGGTGTTGTCTCCTCGAAGAATTATGCCAGGAATAGTTTAGCTCAAGAAATTAAGGCCAAGTTCGTATATTCGTGAATGTTACCAACAAGATTTTTATTCCTGAATCCATTTGGCTATTGTTTTTCTAGGTATCCGGTCAAGTTGAGTGTGGCTCATAAAATAATAAAGATGGATGTCTACCTCGATACGCTAGTGGATTTCACTGGTACGATGATGATGCGAGATCAGACTTGTCCCGCATGTGCCATGGACACCGGCATGAATTTAGCAGTCAAATCTCGTGACAAAGAACATGAGCATCCAATGTAATTATTGCTGGCCCTTTTCAGAAGCAGCCGATCTGAAAACTGTATGTGAATACTGACCATATTGGAGAATAATGGGGGGCTGGGGGCTGGTGAGCGACCATGGGTTGGAAGTTTATGGTCATTGTGATTGAAAGGCCTGCCTAGGTAGGGTAATCATCAGTGACCTTGAATGGCTTTACTCAGGCAACACAACGTGCGTCAAATTACTCGTCAATGGAGGTTTAGGCGTCTATGATTGAAAAGTACAAAAGGTTAGGTGAAACCGGATGTATTCCCTACAAGAAAAGTGAGTTAAAATGAGTATAGTGTGTTGTCTGACTACTATGTGCTTGCCTTTGGCGTTGACTGCTAACAATTCTTGTTGGTTCAACCAGGCTTTTTCTTGTTTATATATGCACAAACAGTCATGTAAGGTGGACAATGCGGATTTTGATTTTTCTGCCAGACCATGCACCGAAGAGGATTGGGGGAAGACTACAATAGAAACTGGCCATAGGATAGAAGAATAGAAAAATGAAGTTAGAGCCGTTGGATCCTTAATGGATGCTTCAGATTTGAAATGTTAGGGCTGGTGAATTCTTTGTACTTTTGCGGAAAGCTCCCTGAGTAATTGCTATATACAATAAAGACCCTCCCACCAGCTCCCACGTGCCTGATCTGAAGCGCCCATTGGACATCCGATGCTCCAGATTCGTTTTTCTATTCTTCTATCCTATGGCCAGCTTCTATTGTAGTCTTCCCCAGAGGATTGTGATCAAAGGTATCGCCATGGCCGGCACCGAGAGTCACGGGACTGACCACCACGAGAATTGAGGTCGCAGCCATGGCATGCAAGTCTTGTTGATCGAAAACTAAAGAAGTATCTCATGTGCTAAAACTGGAGACACATGCAGTCATACAAGACGATAAATACAATGTAGTGAGCTACCGGAGTGCATTCAAATCAACAGTAGATGTAATTAAATTCAATGAAGTGAGCCACCGAACCACATTCACATCAACAATAGACGTGTACATCCATACACGCGGTAAATGTAATGATGCTGCCGGACAACCTTAACATCAACAATTTTTGGTTGATAAATTTAGTTGTAGTCCTATTCTCTCATGCCCAGTTCCTCTAGTGATGATAAACAGAAATCATCCATAAATTCAAGAATAAGAGACCGTGTATTATGTGAATGAGTTGCGCAGGGTTAAGAGGCATGCGGGATAATTCCCCTATAACAGGCTTTCTCCCCGCTTTATATAGATATAAAGGGCCAACCAAGTTCATATACCAATAAGTACATGTTCAAAACTAAGAAGCAAATAGTTTGCTAGGGCAACAACACAAACATGCCCAAAAGTGAAATAATAGGTGATACATGGGACCATGAGGACGAGGCACCAACTTCTAAGGGGGTGTTTTGTGATCTGGCGGTCAGCCATCTGAAGAAAATACATGACGCAAACTAGCAAGTCAATGCCCCACTACCTAAAGAACGGCCACCATTCATTCATAAAAGCCAAAACCTTAAGCACATGGTCGGTAGCATGTCACAACAAAACCTTCTCGATAACCATCTATTGCAAGTCATCCATAAGGTCTAGGCCATCGCAAAGAACTCCAACCAAAAGAGGTTTCTCCTCCTTCTAGTTTCAAAGAGTCCGCACAACCAGTAAGTCCCCTAGGTATGAGTCCTACCACTTAGGTCGTAGATCCATAGGAAGCAGGCAGCGGAACATGAGAAGAAGATGTGTGTCCAGGGCTCGGGCACCACACATAAGGGTGTTGGGGAACGCAATATTACAAAAAAAATCCTACGATCACGCAAGATCTATCTAGGAGATGCATAGCAACGAGAGGTGGAGAGTATGTCTACGTACCCTCGTAGACCGAAAGCGAAAGCGTTGTGAAATGCGGTCGATGTAGTCGAACGTCTTCGCGATCCAACCGATCAAGCACCGAACGCATGGCACCTCCGCGATCTGCACACGTTCATCTCGGTGACGTCCCTCATACTCTTGATCCAGTTGAGGCCGAGGAAGAGTTTCGTCAGCACGACGGCATGATGACGGTGATGATGAAGTTACTGGCGTAGGGCTTCGCCTAAGCACTACAACGATATGACCGAGGTGGAATTCTGTGGAGGGGGCACCGCACACGGCTAAACAATCAACTTGTGTGTTTATGGGGTGTGCCCCTTCCCCGTATATAAAGGGGGGAGGAGGAGAGGGCCGGCCCTCATAGGGCGCGCCCAAGGGGGGGAGTCCTACTCCCAATAGGAGTAGGTTTCCCCCCTTCCTAGTTGGAGTAGGAGAAGAAGGAAAAGGGAGAGGGATAGAAGGAAAGGGGGTCGGCCCCACCCCAATTAGGATTGGGCTTGGGGGGGTGTGCCCTCCACCTAGCCGCCTCCTCCTCTCTTGCACTAAGGCCCAATAAGGCCCATTGACTCCCCGGGGGGTTCCGGTAACCTCCCGATACTCTAGAAAATGCCCGAACTCATCTGGAACCATTCCGGTGTCCAAACATAGCCTTCCAATATATCGATCTTTATGTCTCGACTATTTCGAGACCCCTCGGCATGTATGTGATCACATCCGGGACTCCGAACTACCTTCGGTTCATCAAAACACATAAACTCATAATACCGATCGTCATCGAACGTTAAGCGTGCGGACCCTACGGGTTCGAGAACTATGTAGAGATGACCGAGACTCATCTCCGGTCAATTAACAATAGTGGAACCTAGATGCTCATATTGGTTCCTACATATTCTACGAAGATCTTTATCGGTCAAACCGCATAACAACATACGTTGTTCCCTGTCTCATCGGTATGTTACTTGCCCGAGATTCGATCGTCGGTATCTCAATACCTAGTTCAATCTCGTTACCGGAAAGTCTCTTTACTCGTTCCGTAATGCAATATCCCGTAACTAACTCATTATTCACATTGCTTGCAAGGCTTATAGTGATGTGCATTACTGAGAGGGCCCAGAGATACCTCTCCGATACACGGAGTGACAAATCCTAATCTTGATCTATGCCAACTCAACAAACACCATCGGAGACACCTGTAGGGCATCTTTATAGTCACCCAGTTACGTTGTGACGTTTGATAGCACACTAAGTGTTCCTCCGGTATTCGGGAGTTGCATAATTTCATAGTCACAGGAACATGTATAAATTATGGAGAAAGCAATATAAACTAAACGATCATAGTGCTAAGCTAACGGATGGGTCAAGTCAATCACATCATTCTCTAATGATGTGATCCCGTTCATCAAATGACAACTCATGTCTACGGTTAGAAAACTTAACCATCCTTGATTGACGAGCTAGTCAAGTAGAGGCATACTAGTGACATTATGTTTGTCTATGTATTCACACATGTACTAAGTTTCTGGTAATACAATTCTAGCATGAATAATAAACATTTATCATGATGTAAGGAAATATAAATAACAACTTTATTATTGCCTCTATGGCATATTTCCTTCAAAGGGGCAAATACCTTCACCTAGACCATGCCGCTTAGACACCTCAACGCTCGATGGAAAACGGCCACGAAGGAGCCGTCATTCGAAGATCTTGATTTTGGGTGGTAAAAGGGGCTTTCCACAAAGGGAAAATCCAAGCAAGGGTTGGAAATCAACATAAGAAATGGTAAGTCGACTCGGACAAGAAGAGCCCTGAAGCGGCAAGGTAACAAGACACTATGTCCGGGAAATCCAAAGGCACGGCCAGCGGACCACCTTGTAACTCGGCCCATGCCATAGTTTTCTCCGATCCAAATGTTCTTGAAGATGGTCCATATCCTATCAAGGAACGACGAATGACCCAACACAAGTTCTCAAATACAAGAACCTGGCGTGCACTACTAGGGAAAAGCCTAGCAGCAGCGCGGGTTTTGGGCCTATTAGTAGCGCGGGGACCGACGCTACTAATAAGGCGCTATAGCTAACGTATAGCAGTAGCGCCTGTTGTCCCATGTGTGACGCCCCCGGTTTGACCGTACACTAATCATACACGCAAATGTGTACGATCAAGATCAGGGACTCACGGGAAGATATCACAACACAACTCTACAAATAAAAATAAGTCATACAAGCATCATATTACAAGCCAGGGGCCTCGAGGGCTTGAATACAAGAACTCGATCATAGACGAGTCAGCGGAAGCAACAATATCTGAATACAGACATAAGTTAAAAAAGTTTGCCTTAAGAAGGCTAGCACAAACTGGGACACCGATCAAAAGAGGCGCAGGCCTCCTGCCTGGGATCCTCCTAAATTACTCCTGGTCGTCGTCAGCGGGCTGCACGTAGTAGTAGGCACCTCCCGAGTAGTAGTAGTTGACATCGACAGTGGCGTCTGGCTCCTGGACTCCATCGTCTGGTCGCTGCAATCGGGTATAGAAAGGGGGGAAAAGGGGGAACAAAGCAACCGTCAGTACTCATCCAAAGTACTCGCAAGCAAGGAGCTACACTACATATGTATGCATTGGTATCAAATGGAAAAGGGGTATCATATGTGGACTGAACTGCAGAATGCTGGAATAAGAGGGGGATAGCTAGTCCTATCGAAGACTACGCTTCTGGCCACCTCCATCTTGTAGCAGAAGAAGAGAGTAGACGGTAAGTTCACCAAGTAGCATCGCATAGCATAATCCTAACCGATGATCCTCCCCTCGTCGCCCTGTGAGAGAGCGATCACCGGTTGTATCTGGCACTTGGAAGGGTGTGTTTTATTAAGTACCTGGTTCTAGTTGCCATAAGGTCAAGGTACAATTCCAAGTCGTCCTGTTACCGAAGATCACGGCTATTCGAATAGATTAACTTCCCTGCAGGGGTGCACCACATTTCCCAACACGCTCGATCCCTTTTGTCCGGACACACTTGTCGGGGTCATGCCCGGCCTCGGAAGATCAACACGTCGCAGCCCTACCTAGGCACAACAGAGAGGTCAGCACGCCGGTCTAAATCCTATGGCACAGGGGTCTGGGCCCATCGCCCATTGCACACCTGCACGTTGCGTATGCGTCCGGTGAGTAGACCTAGCCTCCCTTATACAAGAGCAGGCGTTCCAATCCAACCCGGCGCGCGCCTCTCAGTCGCTGACGTCACAAAGGCTTCGACTGATACCACGACATCGAGTGCCCATAATTGTCCCCGTGTAGTTGGTTAGTGCGTATAGGCCAGTAGCCAGACTCAGATCAAATACCAAGATCTCGTTAAGCGTGTTATCTATCCGCGAACGCCTACCAGGCCCAGGCCCACCTCTCTCCTAGGTGGTCTCAACCTGCCCTGTCGCTCTGCCTCAAAGTAACAGTCGGGGGGCCGTCGGGAACCCAGGCCCACCTCTACCGGGATGGAGCCACCTACCCCTTCAGCCCCCAACTCCGAACAGTATCATAAGTAATGTAACAGTATAAAGTATATAGCATATGCCCGTGATCACCTCCCGAAGTGATAATGGCCCAGTAGTATAGCATAGCAGACGGACAAGAGTGTAGGGCCACTGATGGAACACTAGCATCCTATACTAAGCATTAGGATAGCAGGTAAAGGTAACAACAGTAGTAGCAAGGACATGCTATGCATCAGAATAGGATTAACGGAAAGTAGTAACATGCTACACTACTCTAATGCAAGTAGTAGAGAGAAGAATAGGCGATATCTGGTGATCAAGGGGGGGGGGCTTGTCTGGTTGCTCTAGCAAGAGAGAGGGGTCGTCAACACCGTAGTCGTACTGGGTAGCAGCGGCGTCGGCCTCGGTGTCTAGCGAGAGAAGAGGGGGAAGAAACAATAAATATAATGTAATCAAATGCATGACGATGCATGGCATGACAAAGCGTGATGCTAGGTGTGCCCTTACGCGGTATGAGGTGGTACTGGTGAAGGGAGAAACATCCGGAAAATTATCCCCGGTGTTTCGCGTTTTCGGACAGATGAAGCGGAGGGGGAAAGTTGTGTGTTCGCTATGCTAGGAATGTGTGACGGATGAACGGACTGCGTATCCGGATTCGTCTCGTCGTTCTGAGCATCTTTCATATATAAATTATTTTCATCGGAGTTACGGATTAATTTATATGAGTTTTCTAAGTTTTATTGTTTTTTTAGATTCTTGGTTTTATTTTATTTCAATTTAATCCGAATTGACCAAGTCAATTTCACTAGTCAAAAGGGCTAGGTGTGGCCCACATGTCATTGTCATCTGTGTAAATTACTTAGTCTAACTTAATTTAAACTAGAGGGCCACATGTCATTGTTTACATAGACTAATCAACACTGAATTAGTTCCTACCTAAACTAGTCCAAATTAATCCTAGATTAATTAAGCCAGGGACCGGCCGGTGGCACAGCCAACTATGGCTGTGCACACACACGCACATACACACACGACACACACTGCACACTCATACGACACACACGCTGCACACGCACACGGCCGTAGCCATGGCCGTGGCTAGCAGCATCAAGTGGCGGCAACGGCGGCAGCGGGCGCCCGCGCGAGCAAGCAGCGGCATCAGGCGAGCGCCCGCAGCAGGAAGGAGCTGCAGCAGTTGTGGCTAGCAGCAGCCGGCAGCAGCAAGCGGGCACGCAGAGCAGCGGCGGCAACACTACTAGCAGTACGCAGAACAGCAACTAGCACCGCAGCAACGGAAGTGCACAGGGCACGATGTGGTCTGTGTTGGGGAACATAGTAATTTTAAATAAAATTCTACGCACACGCAAGATCATGGTGATGCATAGTAACAAAAGGAGAGCGTGTTGTCTACGTACCCTCATAGACCGTTCGCGGAAGCATTATATCAACGCGGTTGATGTAGTCGTACGTCTTCACGTCCGACCGATCCAAGTACCGAAAGCACGGCACCTCCGAGTTCTGCACATGTTCGGCTCAGTGACGTCCTCGCCGTCTCGAACCAGTAAGAGGGGCGAAGTAGTAGATGAGTTCCGGCAGCACGACGGCGTGGTGACGGTGTTGGTGAAGAACAATCTTCGCAGGGCTTCGCTTAAGCACTACGAAAACTATGACGGAGGATAAACTAGAGGGGACGGGGTTGCCGGCACACGGCCTGGTGTTTCTTGATGTGTCTTTGGTGATAGCCCTACCCCTCTATTTATATGTTGAGCCCTGGGTCGAAACTTGGAGTAAAAGCCTCCTCAAAGTCGATTTCACCCGAAAGGCAAGAGTCCTTCTCGGACTCCAGGGCTAGACGCTAGGGTTCCCGGCGTCTACCCCCTAGACGCCAGGGTTCCTGGCGTCTAGCCTCTGTTCTCCGCAAAACTTCCTTTTGCAGTTTCCAAAAGCCTCGTGGGCTTTCCCCTTTGGCCCAGATAAAGTGTTCTCGTACCCAAACATTTTGGAAAACATCCGGAACCCCTTCCGGTGAATTCCGGAACCCTTTCGGAGATCAAACACTACTATCCCATATATCAAACTTTATCTCCGGACCATTCGGGAGTTCCTCGTCATGTCCGTGATCTCATCCCGGACTCCGAACAACATTCGGTCATCAACATACATAACTCATAGTACTATATCGTCAACGAACGTTAATCGTGCGGACCCTACGGGTTCGAGAACTATGTAGACATGACCGAGACACCTCTTTTGTCAATAACCAATAGCGGGACCTGGATGCCCATATTGGCTCCTACATACTCTACGAAGATCTTTATCGGTCAGACCGCGTAACAACATACGTTGTTCCCTTTGTCATCGGTATGTTACTTGCCCGAGATTCGATCGTAGGTATCTCAATACCTAGTTCAATCTCGTTACCGGCAAGTCTCTTTACTCGTTCCATAATACATCATCCCGCAACTAACTCATTAGTTGCAATGCTTGCAAGGCTTATAGTGGTGTGCATTACCAAGTAGGCCCAGAGATACCTCTCTGACAATCGGAGTGACAAATCCTAATCTCGAAATACGCCAACCCAATAAGTACCTTTGGAGACACCTGTAGAGCACCTTTATAATCACCCAGTTATGTTGTGACGTTTGGTAGCATACAAAGTGTTCCTCCGGTAAACGGGAGTTGCATAATCTCATAGTCATAGGAACAAGTATAAGTCATGAAGAAAGCAATAGCAACAAACTAAACGATCAAGTGCTAAGCTAACGGAATGGGTCAAGTCAATCACATCATTCTCCTAATGATGTGATCCCGTTAATCAAATGACAACTCATGTCTATGGTTAGGAAACTTAACCATCTTTGATCAACGAGCTAGTCAAATAGAGGCATACTAGTGACACTCTGTTTGTCTATGTATTCACACATGTATTATGTTTCCGGTTAATATAATTCTAGCATGAATAATAAACATTTATCATAAAATAAGGAAATAAATAATAACTTTATTATTGCCTCTAGGGCATATTTCCTACAGTCTCCCACTTGCACTAGAGTCAATAATCTAGATGACATTGTCATGTGATTTAACGTCAATAGTTCACATCACCATGTGATTAACACCAATAGTTCACATCGTCATGTGACCAACACCCAAAGGGTTTACTAGAGTCAATAATCTAGTTCACCTCGCTATGTGATTAACACCCAAAGAGTACTAAGGTGTGATCATGTTTTGCTTGTGAGAGAAGTTTAGTCAACGGGTCTGCAACATTCAGATCCGTATGTATTTTGCAAATTTCTATGTCAACAGTGCTCTGCACGGAGCTTCTCTAGCTAATTCCTCCCACTTTCAATATGTATCCAGATTGAGACTTAGAGTCATCTAGATCAGTGTCAAAACTTGCATCGACATAACTCTTTACGACAAACCTTTTGTCACCTCCATAATCGAGAAACACATCCTTATTCCACTAAGGATAATTTTGACCAATGTCCAGTGATCTACTCCTAGATCACTATTGCACTCTCTTGCCAAACTCAGGGCAGGGTATACAATAGGTCTGGTACATAGCATTGCATACTTTATAGAACCTATGGCTGAGGCATAAGGAATGACTTTCATTCTCTTTGTATCTTCTGCCGTGGTCGGGCTTTGAGTCTTACTCAATTTCACACCTTGTAACACAGGCAAGTACTCTTTCTTTGACTGTTCCATTTTGAACTATTTCAAAATCTTGTCAAGGTATGTAGTCATTGAAAAAACTTATCAAGCGTCTTGATCTATCTCTATAGATCTTGATGCTTAATATGTAAGCAGCTTCATCGAGGTTTTTTCTTTGAAAAACTCCTTTCAAACACTCCTTTATGCTTTGCAGAACAATTCTACATTATTTCCGATCAACAATATGTCATTCACATATGCTTATCAGAAATGCTGTAATGCTCCCACTCACTTTCTTGTAAATACAGGCTTCACCGCAAGTCTGTATAAAACTATATACTTTGATCAACTTATCAAAGCGTATATTCCAACTCCGAGATGCTTGCACCAGTCCATAGATGGATCGCTGGAGCTTGCATATTTTGTTAGTAACTTTAGGATTGACAAAACCTTCTGGTTGCATTATATACAACTCTTCTTTAATAAATCCATTAAGGAATGTAGTTTTGTTTATCCATTTGCCAGATTTCATAAAATGTGGCAATTGCTAACATGATTCGGACATACTTAAGCATAGATACGAGTGAGAAACTCTCATCGTAGTCAACACCTTGAACTTGTCGAAAACCTTTTTGCGACAATTCTAGCTTTGTAGATAGTAACCCTACTATCAGCGTTCGTCCTCCTCTTGAAGATCCATTTAATCTCAATGGCTCGCCGATCAATGGGCAAGTCAATCAAAGTCCATACTTTGTTCTCATATATGGATCTCATCTCAGATTTCATGGCCTCAAGCCATTTCGCGGAATCTGGGCTCATCATCGCTTCCTCATAATTCGTAGGCTTATCATGGTCAAGTAACATGACCTCCAGAATAGGATTGTCGTACCACTCTGATGCGGATCTCACTCTGATTTACCTACGAGGTTCGGTAGTAACTTGATCTGAAGTTACATGATCATCATCATAAGCTTCCTCACTAATTGGTGTAGTAGTCACAGGAACAGATTTCTGTGATGAACTACTTTCCAATAAGGGAGTAGGTACAGTTACCTCATCAACTTCTACTTTCCTCCCACTCACTTCTTTCGAGAGAAGCTCCTTCTCTAGAAAGGATCTATTCTGAGCAACAAATTTGCCTTTGGATCTGTGATAGAAGGTGTACCCAACAATTTCGTTTGGGTATCCTATGAAGATGCACTTCTCCGATTTGGGTTCAAGCTTATCAGTTTGAAACTTTTTCACATACGCATCGCCGCCCCAAACTTTAAGAAACGACAACTTTGGTTTCTTGCCAAACCACAGTTCATAAGGCGTCGTCTCAACAGATTTCGATGGTGCCCTATTTAACGTGGATGTAGCTGTCTCTAATGCATAACCCCAAAACGATAGTGGTAAATCGGTAAGAGACATCATAGATTGCACTATATCAAATAAAGTACGATTATGACGTTCGGACACACCATTACGCTGTGTCGTTCCAGGTGGCATGAGTTTGTGAAACTATTCCACATTGTTTTAATTGAAGACCAAACTTGTAACTCAAATATTCGCCTCTGCGATCAGATCGTAGAAACTTTATTTTCTTGTTACATTGATTTTCTACTTCACTTTGAAATTCTTTGAACTTTTCAAATATTTCAGACTTATGTTTCTTTAAGTAGATATACTCATATTTGCTCAAATCATCTGTGAAGGTCAGAAAATAATGATACCCGCCGCAAGCCTCAACACTCATCGGACCTCATACATCAGTATGTATTATATCCAATAAGTCAGTTGCTCGCTCCATTATTCTAGAGAGCGGAGTCTTAGTCATCTTTGCCCATGAGGCATGGTTCGCAAGTATCAACTGATTTATAATCAAGTGATTCCAAAAGCCCATCAGCATGGAATAATAAAAAATTATAGATACATTGGAGACGTATCAGTTACAAAACATGATCATCTCATACAACAATTTATATAATCACGTCTTAACCGTATCACATCACAACATGCCTTGCAAAAACAAGTTAGACATCCTCTACTTTGTTGTTGAAAGTTTTATGTGGCTGCTACAGGCTTAGCAAGAACCGTTCTTACCTACGCATCAAAAACCACAACGTAATATAGAGATTGCTTTTTGATCTTCAGAAAGAAACCTGTTCATTGAAACCGATTCAATTAAAGTTGGATAAACATACACCCACTAGCCACCTATGTGCGAAGCACGTCGGTAGAACCAGTCTCGCGTAAGCGTACGCGTAATGTCGGTCTGAGCCACTTCATCCAACAATACCGCTGAATCAAGAATCAACTAGTGACGGCAAGCAATATGTATATACCCTCGCCCACAACTCCATTGTGTTCTACTCATGCATATAACATCTACGCATAGACCTGGCTCTGATGCCACTATTGGGGAATGCAGTATTTCAAAAAAAATCCTACGATCACGCAAGATCTATCTAGGAGATGCACAACAACGAGAGGGGGAGAGTATGTCTACGTACCCTCGTAGATAGAAAGCGGAAGCATTATGAAACACGGTTGATGTAGTCAAGCATCTTCGCAATCCAACCGATCAAGTACCTAACACACGACACCTTCGCGATCTGCACACGTTCAGCTCGGTGAAGCCCCTCGTACTCTTGATCCAGTTGAGGCCGAGGGAGAGTTTCGTCAGCACTACAATGATATGACCAAGGTGGAATTCTGTGGAGGGGGGCACCGCACACGGCTAAACAATCAACTTGTGTGTCTATGGGGTGCCCCCTCCCCCTTATTTAAAGGAGTGGAGGAGGGCAGGGCCGGCCCTCATAGGGCGCGCCCAAGGGGGGAGTCCTACTCCCAGTAGGAGTAGGTTTCCCCCCTTCCTTTTACGAGTAGGAGAAGAAGGAAGAGGGAGAGAGAGGGAAGGAAAGGGGGGCCGGCCCCCACCCAATTCGGATTGGGCTTGGGGGCGCGCCCACCTGGCAGCCTCCTCTTATCTCCCACTAAGGCCCAATAAGGCCCATTGACTCCCCGGGGGGTTCCGGTAACCCCCTGGTACACCGGTAAATGCCCGAACTCATCCGGAACCATTCCAATGTCCAAACATAGCCTTCTAATATATCGATCTTTATGTCTTGACCATTTCGAGACTCCTCTTCATGTCCGTGATCACATCCGGGACTCCGAACTACCTTCACTACATCAAAATACATAAACTCATAATACCGATCGTCATCGAACGTTAAGCGTGCGGACCCTACGGGTTCGAGAGCTATGTAGACATGACCGAGACTCATCTCTGGTCAATAACAAATAGCGGAACCTGGATTCTCATATTGGTTCCTACATATTCTACGAAGATCTTTATCGGTCAAACCGCATAAGAACATACGTCATTCCCTTTGTCATCGGTATGTTACTTGCCCGAGATTCGATCATCGGTATTTTAATACCTAGTTCAATCTCGTTACCAGCAAGTCTCTTTACTCGTTCTATAGTGCATCATCCCGCAACTAATTCATTAGTCACATTGCTTGCCAGGCTTATAGTAATGTGCATTGCCGAGAGGGCCCAGAGATACCTTTTCGATACACTGAGTGACAAATCCTAATCTTGGTCTATGCCAACTCAACAAACACCATCGGAGACACCTGTAGAGCATCTTTATAGTCACCCAGTTACGTTGTGACGTTTGATAGCACACTAAGTGTTCCTCCGGTATTCGGGAGTTGCATAATCTCATAGTCATAGGAACATGTATAAGTTATGGAGAAAGCAATAGCAATAAACTAAACGATCATACTGCTAAGCTAACAGATGAGTCAAGTCAATCACATCATTCTCTAATGATGTGATCCCGTTCATCAAATGACAACTCATGTCTATGGTTAGGAAACTTAACCATATTTAATTAACGAGCTAGTCAAGTAGAGGCATACTAGTGACATTTTGTTTGTCTATGTATTCACACATCTACTAAGTTTCCGGTTAATACCATTCTAGCATGAATAATAAACATTTATCATGATATAATGAAATACAAATCACAACTTTATTATTGCCTCTAGGGCATATTTCCTTCAGATACGTCTCCAATGTATCTATAATTTTTGATTTCTCCATGTTGTTATATTATCAATCTTGGATGTTTTATAATTATTTTATAATCATTTTATATCATTTTTTGGTACTAACCTATTGACAAAGTGCCAAGTGCCAGTTGTTGTTTTCTGCTTGTTTTTTACATCGTAGGAAATCAATACCAAATAGAGTCCAAATGCAACGAAACTTTACGGAGATTTTTTATGGACCAGAAGACACCTAATGGGCCAAGGCTGTGCCTGGGGTTGCTCCGAGGAGAGCACAACCCACTAGGGCGCGCCAGGAGGCCCAGGCGCACCCTGGCGGGTTGTGCCCACCTCGGGTGCCCCCCAGACCGCCTCTTTGCTCTATAAATACCCCAATATTCCAGAAACCCTAGGAGAGTTGACGCAAATCAATTCCAGCCACCGCAGAGTCCAGAACCACCAGATCCAATCTAGACACCATCATGGATGGGGTTCACTACCTCCATCGGTGCATCTCCGATGATGCGTGAGTAGTTCTTTGTAGACCTTCGGGTCGGTAGTTAGTACCTAGATGACATCCTCTATCTTGCTGAGTGCTCAATACAATGGTCTCTTGGAGATCCATATGATGTAACTCTTTTTGCGGTTTGTTTGTTGGGATCGGATGAACTTTGATTTTATGATCAGATCTATCTTTTTATATCCATGAAAGTATTTGAGTTTCTTTGATCTCTTTTATGCATGATTTCTTATAGCCTCATATTTATTCTCCGATATTTGGGTTTTGTTTGGCCAACTTGATCTATTTATCTTGCAATGGGAAGAGGTGCTTTGTCGTGGGTTCGATCTTACGGTGCTTGATCCCAGTGACAAAGGGGAACCGGCACGTATGTATCGTGGCTACTAAGGATAAAATAATGGGTTTTATGTCTACATAGATAGATCTTGTCTACATCATGTCATCGTTCTTATTGCATTACTCCGTTTCTCCATAAACTTAATACACTAGATGCATGCTGGATAGCGGTCGATGTGTGGAGTAATAGTAGTAGATGCAGGCAGGAGTTTTCTACTAATCTTGGACGTGATGCCTATGTAATGATCATTGCCTGGATATCGCCATGATTATTTGAAGTTCTATAAATTGCCCAACGGTAATTTGTTCACCCATCGGTTGCTACTTTTCTCGAGAAAAGCCACTAGTGAAACCTATGGCCCCCGGGTCTCTTTCTCATATTATTTGCCTTCGCGATCTATTTTATTTGCCTTTTATTTTTAGATCTATTAAACTAAAAATACAAAAATACCTTGCTGCATTTTATTTTTATTTATTTTATTTGGCGTTCGATCTATCAATCTACTACAATTAATCTCACATCTGTTTGCCTATCTTGAGGCGTCGTTACCCGAAAGGGATTGACAACCCCTTTAACACGTTGGGTTGCGAGGATTTGTTATCTGTGTGCAGGGGTTATTTATGTTGTGTTGCTTGGTTCTCCTACTGGTTCGATAACCTTGGTTTCATATCTGAGGGAAATACCAACTGTTGTTGTGCTGCATCATCCCTTTCTCTTTGGGGAAATACTGACGTAGCTTCGAGCCGCATCAGCGGGGCCTGGCCCCCGCGGGTGCCGACGACAAGGGCGGCGTGGGTCGCCCAAGTCCACGCCATCCTCATCCGGCGCTCCTCTAGCGCCACCACCTTAGAGAAGGTAGGCTCCGGGATGAGGGTGAGGTTGGAGGCGGCGCTTCCAAAATCCTCGTTGAGGCCGGCGGTGAGGGTGCTGATGAGGAGCTCATCACCAACCGTCTCCCCGAGATTGCGGAGCTCATCGGCAAGCCTTTTGAGGCGCGTGCAAAAATCGTTGATGGACAAGTCAAGCTGCTGGCACCCGTTAAACTCACCATGGAGAAGGACATTGCGCTGCAGTTTGTTGTCGGTGAAGAGGCCGTTGAGCTTGGTACAGACGGTGTAGGCGTCGTCGTCATCATCCACCATGGTGTGGAAGAGGTCGCTGGAGATGGTGAGGTAGAACTAGCGGATGATGGTGGCATCGAGAATCATCCACTCCTCGTCATTGATCATGAGGCTTGATTCCATGGTGTCGTCAACGTGGCCATGAAGGAGGTACTCAAGAAACACCAGCGAAAAATACTGCTTCCAAGCGGAGTAGGAGGCGGTGGATTGATCAAGCTTCACCGGGACACGCTCCTGGATGTTGAGGTCCCGGACAAGGGTGACATTGGGACCATTGAAGGGGTTGGAGACGGTGGAGGAGGAGGAGCTCATGGCGCGGGTTGTGGAGTTAGGGTTTGGGAGCGGCGGCTCGAGTGAGAGGCGACAGC
>NC_041392.1:54970483-54991650 GCF_002162155.2 Triticum dicoccoides | reverse complement strand
GGCGGCGCAGGAGGTGCCCGGCGGTGGCGGCGGTGGGTGTCGGCTCCAGGAAGTGAGCAGGGCGGCGGCGACCGGCCGTAGTGACGGCGGCGCGGGGGCGCGCGGCAGCGACGGCGGCGGCGGCTAGGCTTTAGGCGAAAACACATGCGATAGATACCATGTAGAAGGACAAGTATGGACTGTGCAATCATAATGCATTGATCGGTGCACCAAGCACGTATATATGAGTACAAAGAGAAAGCACAACCTCAACTATACAAATGAGCTAGAAAGTGGGCCCAATACACAATATACACATAACACTATATTCAACAGGAACCAACTAGCAATCCCTGCGTTTGTTACGCCGGTGGGAGAACCCTGATCAGTGTTAGAAGGGAGAGAGAGGATTGGTGGAATTGTTCATTGTATTACTTGAGCCTCGTGGGCATATATATAGGAGTACATGGTCAACTTGGAGTACAATACAAGCCGGAACATATCCTAGTATGTCCTATTTCCTAACTAAACATAATACTCAACATTCCCCCGCAGTCACAACAGTAGCGACGCAGACGGTGAGACTGGAGAAGAATCCGAAGGCAAGCCGGCGGACACCCCCCATAGTCGTAATGGTCGACGCATCGCGGAAGTCGTGGCTGGAGTGGAAACCGACGAGTTTGCTCAAGCAAAGCGGTAGCCCTTTGTGCCGATGTCGATATAGCCGAGAGCGTAGGGTGGTGTAGCCATTGTTGAGGTAGTCGTGCGAGGGACGCCGTGGTCGATGTCGAGTCGGGGTGGCCAGTGTCGAGGTAGTCGCCGTGGACCGGGAAGAAGAGCGGCGGCGGCTGCATGAGGAGGCGGCGGCGGCGGCTAGGTCAGAAGCACGGCGACAGTGCCCGAAGTAGGCGAGGAAGAACCCGACAACATGACGAAGACCGACGCGGACGGTGGCGTTCCCGCGCCTAGGGAGGCGGCGCGACGCATACCACATAGAAGTCGACGCGCGGGGACGACGAAGTAGACCGCGCGCCCTTACGACCCGAAGGGGTGACGCAGCGGTAGAGTGCGGGTCGGGGCGACGGCGGGGAAGACCTCATGGCGATTGCAGGGACCGCGTGCCACGCTCGCTACAGCCCGACCGGGCGACGCAGCGGCAGCGCGAGGGTCGATGCATCCTCGGGAACGACCTGGGACGGATGGCCTCGAGGCGGCGGTTGACCGCGGGCCGCGGCACTACGGCCCGAAGAGGCGACACAGCGGTAGCGCGCGGGTCGGTGCAACCACGAGAACGGCCTCATGGCAGCGGCGAGGACCATGTGCCGTGGCGCTACGGCCCGAAGAGGCGACACAGCGACTGCGCGGATCGATGCTATCGCGGGAAGAACCATGGGCAGCGACACTGCGGTCAGTAGGGACGACACTGTTGCAGCCCATGCTAAATCGGTGGATAGGCGCACAAACTGTACGACGATCTTCATGTAATCCGGCACGGCACACGTCAGACACCGGACGTTGCAACAGCCTGCGACCAGGCTTGGACACGTACTGCAGGAAGGCATAAGAGGAGTCTCCACTAGCACGGGACGCACCATGCATGGGTACCCAACGTGCATGCATTCGGAACGTGGCCACGCTGTGGATCGGTGGGCTGGGGCGGTCGACCGGGCAGTCAAGCACGCCTGTGCAGGACGTGTGACTCACGGACCAACGCGGCGAGGACGACGGGTCACGCACGACCGCGTGAGCGACCACATCTGGCTCGGGCATGAAATCTGGGGCGCCATGTGACACCCGATCCAGTCCAAGTCGATGAAGATGTTGATGTAGTAGTGGGGCGTTGTTGATGACGAACGGCGAGCGACTCAACCCGGTCTATAGATCGGAGAACCAAAAAAAACACCGATGAAACGACCGGCGAGAGAGAAAAAACCCGAATCAAGGATCGGGAAAAAGACTCTAGGGCAACCGGTCAACATGACCGGCGGAGGAACCATAGGTACGGGCGGCGCGGCCCCCGGCGGCGTTCATGGAGGCCAACCGTCCCGGAGGCGGCACGCGGGTGCGGAAGTGGCAGCGGCTAGAGTTTAGGATCGATTAGGCTGATACCATGTTAGAGGGGAGAGATGAATTTGATGGAATTGTTCGTTGTATTACTTGAGCCTCGTGGACATATATATATAGGAGTATATGATCAACTTGAAGTACAAGATAAGCCGGAACATATCCTAATCTATCTCGTATTTCCTAACTAAACATAATCTATATCTATATCTATATCTATATCTATATCTATACCTATTAATAAAGCAAGGTGTGTTTCTCCGCTTTTTTCAACCGTTCACCAACGAAAAGATTTTTTCTTTTATCCGAGGTGGTACTAATTTTTTTTTGCTTTCGTGTGCTAGAAAAGAAAAACGGGTTGTCCAGATTTCATACCTGGGCCGGGCGTTGAGCCCCAGTGCAGCAAGGCCACTTATTTTCCTACGCACATAGCTGGCAGAACCCTATTTACCGCACAGAGCGTCAAATAACCAAAGTTTCGCACAAGTCGCCTAATACTGGGCCGGCCAATTTTCGCTTTATCTTGTATTCTGTCTTTTTCTTTCCTAATTATTTTTATGTTTTACCCTTCAAAGTTTAATTTCGTTTTTTTCTTTTCTAATAAATTCGAATTTTCAAAAAACCTCAGAATTTTAGTTTTTGATTCAAGTTATCGATAAATATTCGAATGTCTAAAAAACAATTGTTTTATAAAAGTTCAGAACTTTGTTTTTGTTCTGAAAGTTGTTCAAAATAAAACAAAAGTTCCCAATTTTTCAAAAAATATTTATATTTTATGCAATTATTCAAAATTTCCTATGTTTCTTTGTGCATTTAGAAAAATGTTTTTTTGTGAAATGGTTACGAAATTAAAATAATTTTCTTAATTGAAAAAACATTTTCAAAAACTTTCTGAATGTTCAAAACATGTTACAATTAAAAAAATGTTCACTAATTCAAAAAATGTTCAGTTTATTATAAAAGTTTCATGTTTTCAGAATTTTTTTGTGAATTTAGGAAAATATATTCCAATTTAAAATTTTGCTCATATCTTTTGGGAATATTCAGAATTTTCAAAAACTGTTTGAAATTTCAAAAAAAAGTTCATGTTTCGAAGAATATACGCAAATTCATTCTTATTTTTTATGATTGGTTTAAAAAATTAAAATATGTTTCAAATCTGATGCTACATTATGTTCTTACATATCCGCGCTTGCCATGGGTCAATAGAACGTGTTTGTTCAACTAGCTAACAGCATGTCATCGAGTCTTTGATTTATGCGCTGCAATTAGTAATACATTTGGTTACGCTGTGATAGGAGACGCCGACCAACCCCCACTACTATCAAGATCTCATCGGCCAAACATGACTCACAAGAAGACCGCGGCTCCTAGCTTTGTCGGCCACCACTACGGAGACTATTTTTGGAAGACCCATCATTTCTCTCCCGTTCCTTGTCGTAATAAATATTTCCCGTTGCAACGCACGGGCATATGCGCTAGTACTCAACAATCAGTGAAGGTGTGGTTGCTCGTGCCTTCATGTCTTGGCCACGATGCATGTAAGAGAGGGACCAAGAGTCACAGTGGGGATGGTACTGCGAACTGTACGTGTGTGTTTGCCAAAAAAAAAAACTGTACGTGTGTGCATGCATACACACAGGCCAGCGCTGAGAGAGACCACAACATGCGCACCCCTCAGGTACGCCGTTGAAGGCGAAACCAGCCCAGCAGCAGCCTCATTGGCACCACCACCAGCCCAGCAGCGAACCAACGGTGACGCCTGGCCCAATCGTACGAGGTATCCTTCATCCTTCAATGACGATCGAATAAAAGGTACGATGATGCCCTCCGCTGTGCCGTGCATCGCTCCCCACGCCGCCAGGCAGCCATGAACGCGACGCACGAGCAATTCATCATACTTCCTCGAAGTTAACATGAAGTTGGATTATCTATTTTGAAACAGAAGAAGTAAATATTAAGTTGAAGCAACGACGGGTTCATCTCATTTCAGAGGCCAAGGCGCACACGCAGCCATTGTGGGGTGGGTAGGTATGATGGGCGCGCGCCGTGCGATTAGCGTCGGCTTCATTCGGACTTCAAAGGACTCCGGACGACTCATGTATTGGAGTACTAGATTTAAGGCTGCTTCCAACGTATTGCTGGTTACATGAGGTGCTAATCACATTAATAACTTTAGCAACTAAAGCCCTCAATGCATAGGTGCTTAAGTTATTGGTGCTAAGCATCCTTCATTTAATGATTTTGCAACTAAAATTTTTCATGCATTGATGGGATTTTTTCATTTAAGTGTTTTGTCTAGGTTCTCGTACTTGCATTGTTTCTTTCTGGAGTCATCACACTCACCTCTCTTCTCTTAATTACCTTTCCATATCAGATTTTTTACCTACATGGCAGCCTTAGCACCTGTACAAAATGAAGTATTGGGAGGGGCCTAAACGTCCACTCTCTACACATAAGTTCTTGCATTCAAGATGGTCTGTCTAGGGATGTTCGGTTACAACCCTGAGGAAGAGCTTTTCTCTTCTAATCATGCCTTGAAGTTGGATCACAAATTGACTGATCACCAACATCTTCCATTCAAAGCAGTGTTTGGCTGATCACCTAAAACCACGCAAAAGGGTACAACGGCCACATACAGTGTTTGGCTCATGATTTTGCCTGGGGTGCATTTAAAGCCGTATTATCTCCATAGTACGATTATTACACTCAGACCTCATTCGGTTTGGAGGATTTTCATAGGAAAAACATAGTAACAAGGAGTCTGGAGGAAATTTTCCTATATATGCATTCGGTTTATAAAAAATGTGTACAGGAATTTTGTAAGAATACTATTTATTTCCTGTGTTTTTGGAAAAAACTACACATCCACTCAAAGCTCATTTTACGCATAGGAACGAGGCAAGTCAATTCCTTATAATGACAAGTGCCATCCTATCAAATTCCTATACTACTCCTAATTCCTATGTTTTGATTTTCTCCAAACCAAATGAGCCCTCAGGCAACAATGAGAGGAGGCAGAGGGAAGCTTGAGCGTCTAATTTCACACGCTTGCGTCAGGCAGCTTCGCAAGAGGAAATATCCGAGGCAGGCTATAGGGCAATGGCTCCGGCTAGGTAATCTGGGCCCGGGTAGCAACCAAACATACCCTTAGAGTGAAGTTGACAACGGGATCACAACATGCAGATACATGTAGACTGGATCAAAGAAGATTCAGCAAAGACCAACACCGACTGAATCCCGTGAGATATGAGGAAGTGTATCGGGCAAGAGGAACGCGGACGGGAGAAGATGTCGGGGTGTGTCTCCAATGAATCACGCAGGATTCAGTAGGTGGTTGTCTTTGATGGATCTACTAAGATCCGGTCTTCATTCGTCGATGCTCGTGTGTCTTGAGATTTGATCCTTTCGATCTACACATCTCTTCATGGGTGACGGTTGATGTAATAATGCGTTGGTCCTATAGTGTCTTAGCAAGACTACTTCCCGACTGTCTCCTACAACAAGTCTTCGCTCGCTGGCGGAGGACCCCGGAATCTTGGGCGGCGGCCTGGTCGGTGAGGCGGCGCCGTCTTTCGGCGAGTGGCGCACGCGGGAGGTGTGGGTCGGCCCCCTCGGCTGCTCGGGCAGCGCGGTCCGTGTGGGCAGTGGTCCCGGCACGGCGAGGTTCCCCCTTCTCTGCTCCAGATTTGAAGGACAGGTTCCCCCCCCCCTCTCTGCTCTCCCTCGCTGGATTCGCCTGACTTCGGGCCTCTAGTCGCCGGATCCGGCGCAGGTAGGGTGCTTCCCGAGCTGGTGGTGTTGGACGAGCCTGGGGAAAACCCTTGTTGGTATCCCCAACGTGGCGGCGGCGACGCCCTTCCTGCGTCGTTCTGCTCGTTGGAGTCGCAGCCGTGGGCTCTCCCCCACACCCCGCCCATGCCTCTTGGGTGAAAGCTCAAATCCTGGCTTGGGATGGGTGGTGGCAGCGCCCGGTGCGTCGTTTCCTCCTTGGAGGCGCTGTCTGGGGATGTTTGGTGCTTTGGGGGGTGTGTAGTAGTTGCAGGTGGGTGCCTGGCTTCTGTGGAGTCTGTGGTGTCCCTTCTATGCGGGTTTCAGATCTAGCCACAAGCTGCTCTGCGGTGGCATTTTGCAATGTCCCGGCGGGTTGGTGCCCTCGAGACTGGGCGGAAGGGGATCGGGTTCCCCTTCCCGGCAGTAGCCCAACCTATGCTTTAGCTCTCGGGTGAGTGTGGTTGTGTTCCATTGCTGGCCTGTCTTGAGCCCAACCTATGCTTTAGCACTCGGGTGAGTGTCTCTACACTTTGACGGTACGACGCCTTCGAGCCTTGGCGAGGGGAAGGGATCCCCTTCGGTGTTAGAGAAGGCATGTGTTGTGTCACCTCCAGTTCCTGGTTTCAGTCATGTGCCCGGCCTATTCTGGCGGCTGCTGATCCTCGTGGCTTCTTCCGTAGTCGTTTTAGGGCCTTTGTGTAGTGGGCTTATCCTCAATTAGCTGATCTCCAATGTAATTCCATGTTCGCTGGTTGTAGGTGTAGCGTAGTAAGCTACTCTGCTCTCTTCCTTGTATCCTTTAGCCGTTGCTTTGTTCGTGGTTTGCTCTTGTACTCCTGGCTGGTTGATGGCTTTGTTAATTCAAAGTCGGGCTCCTTTGGATCCTTCGTTCCAAAAAAAAGTCTTGCCCGGCTCCGGCGAGGGAGGCGCGATGACGATGACAGTTAGAGGAGCTTTACCAGACTACCAGAACTAGCATTGCCGTTGGCCGCACCATGATCTTCTTTCCCAAATAAACCAAAGTTTGTTTCATTCCCTTTTGTTCATATGTTCTAGTATTTCTGACACATCATATACTAATCATTCGACCTAAAAATTGTGCCCTTGATAAGTTTTTATCAAAATAATGAAGTGGCATTTTGGAGAAAGTTGCTTATGAAAAACAAATTGAAGATTTTGTTTCAAGGACTGCTAGAAGGATGCATGTTTATGCTGAATAATGTATTAATTTTGAGTTTTTAGAATGGCTAGCTTCTTGAGTATAAATTTTTCTTTTTCTAATTGCCAATGGTTATATTAAGAGCGTAATTTTGGATGTTGAACAGGGCCCCCGTTTTGGGTGTTGAACAGGGCCCCCGTTTTCTCGGGTACGGGCCTGCTCGATACCTTTGGGGAATTGGGGATGCACACGCCAGCGTTGTGAGAAATAGACCACAATGTACGTACGAGTACGACCTGTAAGCCATCCATGAATTGAAGGCCAGACCAGGGTATGGCAGCATCCCGCGATAGCTGCTCCCAATCCTGTCATCCTTCGATCGTACGATGATACCCTCCGCTGTGATGCGCATCCCCAATTCCCCATGCCGCCAACCACAGCGCCAGCCCTGCGTGAACGCGACGCATCATCGCCCGGGCAACGAAGCCGTCGTGTGGGTGGGTGGGTATGATGGGCGCACGCCGTGCGGTTGTGGTCGGATTCGTGTGGACTCCGAAGGCATTGGGCCGTCAGGAACATCTTCAATACTGACTCTTTAACTGGACACCACATCCATTCATGAATCGTTGAAGATTAGTCCGTGTACATTGATATGAGAGTCGGCCATCCAATCATGCCCGCATACTTTTACGAAAATTTTCAAATCTATAATAAAGATTCACCGGAAGTACAAAGCACCTCAAATATAATAAAAATTATATCAAGATCCATGGGCCGCCGAATGACCATTGCCGCCCCCAGAACGAGCCGCGGACGCACCGCTGTCGCCCCTCCCATATCGGAGCCGGCCTGACCTTGTCGATGATAGCCGGAAGTGTTCATCCACGTGCCCCTAAGGACCAGCGCCATGGAGCCGCATTCTTCGCCGTTGAATCCTTCAATCGATCTGAAGAACCTTACATCGTGTACGCACAGCTAGAAACCCTAGCCTCGTCGCCCCAAGGAGCTGGCAGGAATCTACGCCAGAGCTCCGTCTAATCCGTCCCAATGGATGAACTTAAGGAGGATCGGAGCACAAAATACGGACTCGAACAAGGAGCGCCGCCATCCGTGAAAATTCCACCCTTGCGAGGACTAAAACCCTACCTATCTACTAACGGGGTCAATACACTAGGATTCTCCTCCCCACCACCGGCCACCGGAGCGGCAGGCGGAGGGAAGGTGAATCAACTCGCTCACCGACGGAGATCAAGGTGAGGAAGGCTTTCCCAAGTCGCCTTAGGAGAGAGGAAAGAAAAGCCAAAACCAGATATTGGAATCTCCACGCCCGCATACATTTCAAAATGGATTTGAACAAACCAGACAAAATTCATGCAAACCAGATGTGTCGGTGTCGTCCTTATGGGGCGGGGGGCATGCAGAGTTGGCGACATCGTCGGTGCCCCAATCAAATTCCTCTGCGGCCCCGTCAATCTCCTCTAGCATGTCTTCTTTCCCCGCCTGCAGGATGCGGTGCCACCATCACTCGCGGCGGATTTCCCGGACGGCGACATAGGACAGGAGCATCGTCTTTTGCTCATCCACGTCCGTCACGGTGCTCATGCCAGCAATTAGCTCCTTTGCATGTCGGCGCTTGTCAAGGAGGCGCTAGTTGTACATCTGGTCGGCATGCGCCTACCGGAACGCAACCTCCCGCTCGAACACCATGTCGGTGTAGTGTCCCTGAGCATTGCCCATGGTGATGCTAGCCTGGACCGGCGAGGCGGTGGTGTTAGATCGTCTGAGTCGATGCCCTCCGGAGAGCTCGCCGGCAAGCCAGCCTGTATCCGGCTGGCTCCCTAGGCCACCCGGCCAGCTGCAATGCCGGAGAGTTCCGTCTTCTGTTCGAGTTTGAGGCGATGCCGGAGAGTTCCTTCTTTTGAGAGGCCACCCCAAAGAGCTTTGGAGCTCAAGTCCATGGCAGGTGTGGTGCAAAGAGGAGATCGAGAGCAGAGGTCTGGTGTGGTTGTTGCCTGACGTCTAGCCACATTTAAATAGCGGGCGGATGCCAAGCGCCAACCGGCGGGGTGTTTGACTCTGGCCGGTATGAGGAAGGACCTGCGGCGCTCGGGGTGCCAGGGTAGGTTCCTCAGCAGACATGCTAGTTTTATGGAGGTAGGCGGGCGGGCGGACGGATGTGAGAGAATGCACATGCAACGTGTGGCGCTCTCGGCCGGCACGCCACTTCAATGTCGATTCCAGTGAAAGGTCGCATCTACTCTGGTCCGGCATGAATGCGGCGCTGACGCCTTGTAGCGGTGCTGAGCACTTCCTGCGGGAAAGTTCACGGGTAAGGGAGAGGTTTTTGGATGGGCTAGGGTTGTCGGAACAGGGGGTGGTAGCGGTCCGGACGTCCGCAACCCCCGCCCACCCCCGTTTTGCTTCCGCTTTGCCGGAAAAAGGATGTCCGGAACGGCTAGCGGATTGATACAGGATTGAGTTGGATGGTAAAACACGTCTGAACCGCGTGGTCCAAATAGATACAAGCGGTTTGAGAGTCCACGTGGGAGATGCCCTTAATATCTGTCTGCACTATACTACTATAGGTTGTAACAGTTATGTGGGTCCTTTTAATGTTCTCTCTTTTAAGCGTGTGCATTGTACACAAAGGTTGTGCCATTCAAGATGGCCCGCCTAGAGTCTTGGACCCTGTTTGGATCACCATTTTCCTTTTAAATACCCTTCTAAAAAATACACGTTGAGCCCGTCATTTTATTTCCAGCCGAAATTTGCTCAGCCACCAGTATACGTGTAAGTTACACACATCTGTATTAATAACATACTCCTTTTGTTTCATAATGTAAAATATTTTTTAACACTACACTAGTATCAAAAGACGTCTACATTATGAGACAGAGGAAGTAGATTCCAAGCACGGCTTTCGGGGATGTTTGGTTGCAACCTTGAGGAATGTGCCTGAGCTTTTCTTTTGTCTGAGCGTGCCCTGATGTTGTGTCACAAATCGACTGATCATGTACATCTCTTTCAAAGCAGCGTTTGGCCGATAACCTGAAACCACACCAGAAAGAGTACAACCTGCAGATAGAGTTTGGCCCATGATTTTGCTACAAGACAGCAACCAAACAGACCACTAGAGCATTTGTAATAGTTTGTATGTTCAATCGTTGGTAAAAGTGTCCACATCAGCGGGCGAACAGGACATCATACAAGCTCTTTAATATGAGAGATATGTTAAGCGTATGTTAAAATCCAGGCGGGTCCACTAAATGCTGAAGAAATGAACAAGCTTGTCTCGGAGCTTGTGCATTGAGCGTTGCTTCAGGATCATACGATTTCATTCTCTCTCTTCTTTTATTTTACGCCGTGTCATCAAAATAGTCTATGTGACAGTTTTACCAACGGTGATCATACGGCTGTTGGAGATGTCCTGAGAGCAAAGTTGACAGCAAGATCATAACATGCAAACAGTCACACCATGTGATCACTCAGACGCGCCACTTTGAATTGTGATCCCATGCTTTATTAGTGGCGCATCTTAAATATATATGGAACATACACAACTATCTCAACGAAGGTAACACACCCATGAGAGTTGTGTAACAAATAGTACAACAATACATTCAAAGATAGTTATTTAGCTGGTTGGATGAAACTCAATTCTCACGCCAAATAATTGAGCACACCAGGAAAGTGAACCATGTAGAAATAGTCGTCCCAGTTGATTTTCTTGGGATCGAAATCAAAGTAGTATTCTCCTCCATCACTATATTGCTCCATGGCCTTCCTCAGCTTCTCAAGGTTCATGTCATCAAAGCTTCACGACATCAAGGCCGAAAATCGTCTTAGAAAGAACTCTCTTCGATAAAATAAAAGGGCAAAACATTTCGTCTAGGATTCTTACCGCCCTTTGAATAAGGTGTAAGGCGCATAGAGCTCGATCAGATGCATGGCCAATCTGTATTTTCCACTGAGCTCGTTGTAGCGCCCTGAGAAAACACCACATAGCCCTACGTTTACCAGATGAAGGATCTATTGAAGTTCAGTCATAGGACAAACGCATTAGCCTCAGTCTCATCTGCGAAAAAAAAATTACTCCAATTTCAAATCTAAGTATCGGCCGAACCTCAAGAGGGAGCTTGTACTTGATGACCATGTACATGCGGAGCCTTGCAACTGTGCTAAAGAAGCGCATCTCTTTCAGCTGGATGGGCTCGCCGTTCTCCCCTCGCGGCGGGTTGTCTACGAAGTAGCGGTGGGCCGACTCACGGAGAGTCGTGTAGGAGGCCGGGTTGCTCATGGACGATGTCACATGGTAGATGGTCTGTGCTTGTTCCTCTGAGTGCGCCAGCATGGCCACCATCATAGAGTTTACCACCATGTCCCCCGGAATCTGTCCAAACTCGGTTGTGTCTTGTGAGTAGTGAGTCCTAAGTATGTAAGTTCTACTCCCTTCATTTAAGTCTTTTTAGAGATTTCAATATTGACTACATACGGATGTATAAAGACGTAATTTAGAGTGTAGATTCATTCATTTTACCCCGTATGTAGTCCATATTGAAATCTCTAAAAAGACTTGTATTTAGGAACGGGGGAGTATCTCTTTTAAAGTTTTCAATGTGAGGATGCAAACTCACCACGTCCATTATGGTATTGGGGTCTACTAGAAAGAATTTCAAGGCTTGCTTGGCGTAACCCAAGAAAACCGAGTCGATAGTCCTGAAGAAGAAAAATGTAAGCTAATGTCACCAGAAACTGAACAAACAAGATATAGACACAATTTTTTTAATTCCATTACCTGACTCCTTCCATCCATCCAGGCAATGGCTCCTTGAGGATGCTGGTTATGATGCTCGGCCGGATGACGACGACCGGAAGGTCGCCTCGCAGGTGCCCCAGCAGCATCTCGCCCATTGCCTTGGTGAACACATAGGTATTTGGCCACCCGAAATGCCTCGCTCTTGATTCATGTGTAACAGGGAGACGTGTTACTACTGTTGCAGAAAGATGTACACATGCACAATTAATCATTTATGTTTTGTTTCTAACCTCTTGAGGCCAAGTTCCTTCATGGTTTTCCTCTCAGCCTTGTCAGTAGCACAGTTAGCTTTCAGTTCCATCTGGGTATGTTTGATCAGATTTAGCTCAGATTCAATGTCTAAGTGTGTGCCTTCCCGTAGTGTGTCCCCCATCATGAATGGTTTCTCTAGTATTAGTCCCTCTTGTTCACCACATACGTAGGCTGTTCAAGTCAGTTAATCACTTGTCAGAATTTCAGAGTAATAATTCATTGAAAAATATATACAAGTAATATAATCCTCTTTTTCGCACCAGTTGAAACGTGGAGCAGCATTTTTAGTTTGGTGCACTTGTTTGCTAATGCACAGATCTGCTTCGCTCCCAAGACGTTGGTGTCGAACGATACGTCGTATCTGCAAACCGCAACGCTCTTTGATCAAGTATCTAAAAGGGATGTTTTCAAAATTTTCTTTTATTGGTAACGAAATGTATGCTTTCACTTCACAGTTATTAACCTTTCATAGAAATTCGTAGTCGCAGCTCCGTTCACGATGATGTCTACAACCTTGGACACTTCTTTCAGCTTGGCAGTGTCTAGTCCAAAATCCTCATACATGACGTCTCCTGCCAAAGGGCAAACCTTCTCTTCGATGAAATCTTCAAAACCCTTGCCATGCTTTTCTCTGAGAACTTGGAAGATCTCCCTCCCTGTTACCTGCAGACGACGAAACACCGTTTGCAGTTTTTTTGTGTGTTTATATAACTTGAGATGTCTTAAAACTTTCCCATGTTCGGTTTGCTTGTTGAACTGTTAGAAATACTTTACCTCAGTCTGGACCCTCTGCCTTGCCGATTCGTCGTCGGTGGCTCGAACCAAGAGGAAGAGCCTCGTGACATCAGGCTGGATCCTCAGTATCTTCTCCAAGAGCACTATTCAGATGTAGCACGTAAACCATCATCAAGTGACACACACGCAGTGCATGCAGACTCTGAAACAGAAATGGGTGTATGGATCGAGGGCTGGAGGGAGGCACACCTTTTCCAAGGAACCCAGTTGCGCCGGTGATGAGGATATTCTTGCCCCTGAAGTATGCTGCGACCTGAGCAGCATCCATTTCGCTAATCACCATCGGATCCGTCTGCCACAGCTGAGCTCGTGAGATTATGTGACGATGTTTAAGCCCACTTGCAGGCTGTAGGTGGTAGTCTGATAAAGGTATCTTCGTGTTTGATGCCTGTGACGACTTGGCCACGGATTTATAGGGTTCCAGACGGCGGATGGAGCACCTAAATCGTTGCATTATTGTTTTTTATTATAGTTTCGCATTGATGGATGTCCACGGAAATTACAGGCGGAGTCAGGTCACCTATATCGGTGCATTATTGTTTTTTTATAGTTTTTGTTCTGCGGGCAGAAAACCGTTGCTTTCAGCTGGAGCTAATTTATTCCTAATCTCACCAGAAATAGATACTTCCTCCATTTTTTTTATAGTAACTACTCTTTAAGTCCCACGAAATTTCGTCTAGAAAATTTGAAAATTTTAGACAGGTCTGGATTCTGTTAACGTAAATACCTTGTGCCTTGTTTAACCGGCACCCGTGATATTAGGGATTGTAAAATCTGTTAGATTGATCCCATGTGATCCTGACTTGATTTTCAAGTTGTAATCATGTACTACTTTCTTCATTCCTAAATATTTGTCTTTTTAGAGATTTTAAATGAACTACCACATACCTATGTATATAGACATATTTTAGAGTGTAGATTCACTCATTTTGCTCTGTGTGTAGTCACTTGTTGAAATCTCTAGAAAGATAAATGTTTAGGAACGGAGGAGTAGTATATATGAAAGACAAAGCCCAAGTGGCACAGTACGGCTCCAAATCATCTCTCTATTATTCTCTAACTGATTCTCGCTCGAAGGAGTTGTATTATTAAGATGTTTCTCTTTTAGACTAGCCACAGTGGGAGTAACTTCAGCAGTAACATCAAGTACAACTAAGCAGTAACATCATGAGGAGAGAGGTAGTTTGAGTAACTTAGCTAGTTACCGTAACATCACCTGTCCCGATGCACTATGAGTCTATAACTTAATAAATGAAGTTTTGCATGACACCATGAAGCTTTGCATGACACCCACTGCGAAGGTAGTAATATAGCCTAGAAATATGTGTATATTACTAGTGTATGTCACTATGCACTGTGGCTAGTTTATACGCGTTAGTCCCTCCCGTCCTTCCATCCCTCGGGTGGGCTGACGCGAGGCAGCCTCCTCGAGCCGATACGTGGGGCTTGGTGGGCGCGGCGGCTGGTAGTGGCGGTGTGGAGAGCTGATATGTGTCGCGAGGTTGTTGGTCTTGGTGGCTGGCGTACGCGGCAGGCGTAGGCAGGCGCTGCGGTGGCCCTTCGGGCGGGACTGCTACCAGCCTGGTTCTGCTCACGATCGCCTGAGCCCTAGTGGCATACGGTGGCCGGAGGAGGAGCTTCAGACGCGCGGGCTGCTTCAGGCCACATCTGGCCATATTTGGGGCAGGAGTTGGCGTGCCACGCGGGGTGCTGGTGTAGGCCCTTCAGCCGAAAAAGTTTTTTTAACCGGAGCCGGGATATACAGATGCTTGACCCACCGTTCGCTGGAAAAGACTCGTGTCGTCAAGATCCGTGGTGTCTTTCCGCGTATAACTCGTGAAATGCACCCCCACACCCCTGACAGACCACATGCAGCACCACATACACCCCTCACAGCACTCTCTCTACACATGCACTCATTACAAAAGCACTTAGTTCACATGCACTAGTGCAGAATCGAGCAATAGCACCGGTTCGTAAGGCCCTTTAGTGCCGGTTCAGTAACCGGCACTAAATTGTAGGCACTAAAGGCCCCCCCTTTAGTACCGTTCAGCACGAACCGGTGCTAAAGGGCAACCACGTGGCACGAGCCAGCTCCGTGGGCGCGTAGGACATTAGTACCGGTTGGTAACACCAACCGGTACTAAATGTTTGGGTGTGTTTTGGTTTTATTTTTTATTTTTACTTTAATTTTGTGTTTTCAATTTAATTTAGTGATTGTTTTACATTATAATGAGTTGTTAAATCATTAGGTGAATATACCACAGATTAGTTTTACTGGATGCGTGGATCCTAACTAAGTCATCAAGTATATGTCATATCCATATTATATATACTTGATCACCTACTTAAGTGATCGAGGTAATATGGATATGGCATATACTTGATCACTTAGCTAGAATCCATCCAGTTGAAACTAATATGCAGTTTCTTTCATAAATGATATAATAACTCATCATCATCATCATCATATTAATATAAAAACTCTTGCATCATATATATCATCACCAACGGTTTCAATAACAAAGATATCATCGAGTTCAACATGGTAATGATATTATAAGCGTTCATAACACCACAAAAGCAAATCACTCTTTGAGATTAAGTTCAGGACGAAGAACACGGACATGCGAGGACAAGTACTAAGAGCATGAACTAGCTAATTAATCACTCCTGCTGCTCTCTCGTGTAGAATAGCATAGAACATGTATAGCTTTGCTGATTCATCATATTGGAGCATGCAGATGAACATGTCTCCTAATCGTGGGTTGCGCTTCTAATTGCTGCCCCCTAGTACTTCTCTGTGATCGTTCACAATTTTGCTCCAGTCTTTTACTATTAAGCATTCCTCGCTATTAGAAATCCCGAATGCACTAAAGTGCATTGTAGGATATCTTGGCCGTAAGCTAACAATATTCATGGTACCTTTAGTCTCGATCCAATAAGGCACAACATTCATCGGGAGTCCCTGTTAAAGAACATCGTATAGTAACATACTTAGCAATGAAGTTTAGCTTAAAAAAATAATGTATGCAAAAGATGCACTGAGGAGAAATAGTAGAAATCTTACCATCTTTCCTAAATATATGTGACCGTAGTTCAGTACGAACACGATTGGTCGCACGTTTTGAGTACTAACATTTCTAAGTGCAGGAAAGAAATTTGTCTTGACAGCATCAAGATCCTCAAGCCATGAAACATAATGACTTGTCTCGTCGCAGTTTAGTTCAGCCCCGGGACAATGGACGGTTCTGTCTATCAAGCGCCGGACATGTTTGCTTGATTGGAAGTAAGCTGTCAATATAAATTGAGATCTATTAATTATTCAACTGGTTCAAATAATCTCATATCGAAGATATAAATATGGTTGAGAAACTCACATAATGGTAGAACTGGAGGCGTCTGCACATCGACCCAGATGTCTCTATTACCTTCCACTACAAGAAATCTGTTAATACATGATGGATCTAGTCTGTCACAGATTAGTGAAAAACTGTCATGGGTGTCCATCCTTGACGGATTTGAAATCCGTCATGTATATCGCGTCATCATTTAATATCGTACCAGTCATGACGGTTCTTGGCCGTCATGGATCTGCCCCAGGCCCGCCCAGGCCCAAGCCTTTGTGACGGAATAATCCGTCAAGGACTAACGCCACGTAGGATTTTCAATTGACTATTTCAAATGATGTGGCTGCCTACGTGGATACTATTTTTCGTCACGAAATCCGTCATGGATTTAGGCAAAATTTAAAAGGCAGTTTAAATTTGCTTGAGCCCATTAGCCCATTTCTTTTGGCCAAAGTTTGACCCAGTATGTTTTTAACATAATGCGATACACAAATCCTAATGCCAATTTTGGCCCAACAAAAATTATTTGCATGGTGTGAAACATTACAAAGTTTATCACATCCATCTGTACGTATCTACAGCATAGCAGTTTAAAAATATCCTCTACAAAATGATAACATACAACATAGGTTGAGAAAATATACCACACAACAGAGTTATATATGAACCAATACAATCCATTTTACATCAACAGAGCACATAAACTATTGAGTCTGTTGTTATTCAGGCTCTTGCCGTCGACGCTCTTGATGGCAACTATCATGCTGTGGATGATTGTGATGGGCAGCACCAAGTAGCACTCTATCCAATATTACCTAGCATATTTACAAAAATATTAGATATTTAGAGATATGAATGGATGGTAGAAATAAGAAAATTGCAACAAAAATAAAAAATGAATTACATGATGTCCAGAATTCCTAAATCTTATAGTGCCTATAGATGGAGTATAAAACAAGAGTAAACATGTGGTTTCTTAAAATTAAGACAAAAAAAGTGTGTCAAATGAAATTCAAATGACAAAGTGAAAAAATACACATCACAGAGCTCCAAGTACTATAGCAGCAGTAGTTGAGGCCATATAAACCCGCCAACGAAATGGCATATCACTAACAAACAATATCCCCCCATGATGTGTAAACTTGTTGACACATGAACATTTGAAGTTTATGTCATCCGGGTCGACGAGCAGCGGCAATGTTTATGTTGCAACTACACCTCAAAGGGCTAAGAAATAGTAAACAATACTTGCCTGCCAAGTGAACTTCAAATGGCATGGAAAATTTCACCAAAGAATATGATACAGTTTCCTTGAGAGATCTCCCACACTTAGTTTTATTCATGGAACATTAAGCTATGTATTTTTTATTAGATGAAAAATCAAAATTTGTAATGTAATGGACTATGAAACTTGAAAATACTTGATAAACAATGAAATAATAGATAGGGAAGTGCAACTTGAAATGATCATGCATCGTTTATATTCATTCGGGATATACAGAAAAGCTTTTCTGTCATAAACCCATTGATTTTATTATCCTGTTACTTCTGTGCATAACAATTTTATATGCTGCCCACTTGACCAACATAGTACTACTATTTATAAGGAAAAACAATAATGAAACGAAATGAACCAGTATATATTTATACAAGGTGGCAGTAGTAGGACGCATTGCTCCCACTTCACGAATCAGACTACAAATTTAGTCTGATGCACGGATATATAGGTACGTTCAGACTACAAATTTGAAGTAGGAGCAAGGCTTGCACGAACCAGTATATATTTATACAAAGTGGCAGCAGTAGGAACAAGGCTTGCACGAATCAGACTACAAATTTAGTCTATATATATCTTAAAAATTACTTCACGTTAATGAAGGTACAAGCTGAATCAGAACACATGTAAAAGTAATCACTGATATAGGTACAGATGCTGAAACCTTCCAGGACACAAGCAAGAAGATAAATTGGATTTTTTTATGTAACTTCAAGGTCTAGAAATGCACAAAGATATTCATTGGTGGACATTGTGAAGGCAATACTATCTTTTGTCCAAATTTATGAAATGAATAATCTGATCGTGTTAGGTAGTTGTCAAGCATGTCTTACCATCAACGTTGTGTGCATTTAGGCATTCTAGTTGTCCTATATTTATGCCAGATACTGGACTGTAACTTCGACCAATTTTTCCAACATAACCGGTGTGCTCTCTGCTCTCTGCGCTATCTTACTCCCTTTCACTTCCAAAAATATCAGAATAAGTGAGGATGGATATACAGTTGTTTCCAACATTCAGTTCGTTCACAACCATGTTTGTAAGGCAACAAAAACAAAGATATATTTTGTATGCCCATAGTTTTACCCAAGTTTCAGCCATGAGATAAAGTTCCTCCCTAAAAACCAGCTAAGGCCTTGTACAACTTACTACAACTGGATCAAAGAAGCACACGATCTCACTTTAAGGAAGAGACAGAATAACTTATCTCAGATGACCCAGACATGCAGAGCCGAGTAGTGGGCGCATGTCCAACGCTTCAGTCCATGCATGTTAGGCCGCGGTCGGGGTTAGCGGAACCCACTGTTGTTCCACGCCGCCATCAGGGAGGAAGAAGCAAAGGCCAGAGGTTGGCCGCACCGCTGCGATCCAGTATGTGTGCGTGAGATGTATGCCAATCAATCAAAGAAACTTGTTAGATACACACAGGAAAAAATCTGATCATGTTTCAGTGGTTTGTCATGTCATGTTCAGATTCAGAATAAGCTAATAGAACCCAGCACAGCAAGAAACTAAACTTGCTTATGGAAATATCTCCTTAAGTTAAAGTGTTAACCATCAAGATTTTTTAACATTTGTGAAGCACATCTATACATTGAGAAAGTAAGATTAATAGCAAATCGAATGGCAAGAAATGAAAACAAGTACAACTCTAGCAGTCTACCGATATGGCGCTCTCGTTGCATTGAAATTTTATTCAGATGTTTCAAAATACCATTTTTTTGTCCTGTGTGCAGATATTTCTTTTGGGGGCATTCAATTTTGCTCCAAAGACACCGACTAACCTAGACTGAAATGTTTGCCTACTCAGTTTCAGATGATCCTCTCAACCTGTTCTATTCTATTCTAGCTGTAGAATTAGGTAGCCACAGACCAAAATCAATGAAGATACTGATTCGTGGAAATTATCTTGGGGTAAAAGACGAACTGACCAAGAAGCTATGAGATTAGTCCAAAGAAAAAATAAAAAGAACAAGAACAAGTGGATCTTGAGTTTCGGTGTATGGGGCGGGCGGGAGATCAGACCTCATGGACGAGGAAGGAAACGGCGATGCCGTTGTGCTGCTCCCTCTACTGAGCCATGCCGTAGGCCACCGCACGGCCACTCCGCTCCGACAAGCCGTCGTCGGGTTTGACCTCCATGCTGGATCAGCACAAAAGTTTGCAAAGGTAAGAGGTCCGCCTGAACTGAATTGGATTTAGTTCGATTCTTTGCTGCAAAAGATAGTAGATGTGCTAGTGCGTCCTTACCAGCAGATGGAGGAAGAATCATGGGAGCCGATCCAGATCCAGTACAGAGAGGGACGGGAATTTCCTCCACTTCCAGGCGTGCTCTGGTTGGTTCCGGTGGACGAGCAGGAGCTGGATGACGGGCAGGAGCAGCACGGCGGTCGTGCAAAGGAGGAGGTTACGGTGATGCGGTGTGGGCAGGGCAGGAAGTCGCTAACTAGAGAGGGCCAAGCTGGGGGCAGCGGCAGAGGAGGAGAAACATTGGGAGTGTCTCTAGGGTTAGGTTTTATATACGGGGAATGGTTTAGGGCTTCAGGCGGGCTTAGGTGGGCTTGCGGGCTGTACCAGTCTGTCCATGACGGTTTCCAAATCTGTCACCGCAAATCCGTCATGTATTAACACATTTCTTGTAGTGTTCAATATCATCTTCCGGACGAATATCGAAGGTGATAACCATATCAGGCTCAAATGCATAAGCCTTGCATAGTGCTTGCTAAGTTTTGCATTCAAAATAGGTGTATGTGTCTGCATTGTATAATTTGACGTTGAAGGTATAACCATGCCCGGTCTTCAAGTAAACTCTTTTTACCTCCATAGTTTCGTTAGGACTGAAACCTATCTTATCCAAGATAAAAATTCTTGCATGGCAGGGGATACACTAGTAGAATAGTGAAAAATTAAAATTAAAAGTTGAAGCAAATGAAGCATAAGTCATGCTTAATTACGAAAAAAGATTTGTCGTTGTGACTTACTGTATCCACTTCAAAGTTCTCATCCAGCTTGATGCTGAAGCGTCTATCATCAACTAGAAAATTTCTGCCGCATAAGCCGCGCTGGTCTTCGCAGTATTCGCACATAATGAAATCGTGTTCGTCGTTAGACGACATTCCTATGTTCATAGGTGAAACATTAAACACTTATTAGTTCTATTAATTCAACTAATTCTGTTAATTCAACTAGTTCAACTAATTAATTGAACTAATTCAACTAAGCACTTACGAAAAACATACCTAATTAATTGAACTAATTCAACTAACTAGTTCAACTAATTAATTCAACTAATTCAACTAAACTAGTTCTATTAATTTTCTTACTAAAAATAAGGTAGCTAGTTCTATATAATAAAATGTTAATTAGATAATGAAATCTCATATAACTAAATTAAATATATATCTAACATATAATTTATATCTAATTCATCTAACATTTGACATTAATATCTAACATATGTTCATATATAGGTGAAACATTAAACACTTACTAGTTCTATTAATTCAACTAAATAAACTAGTTCTATTAATTCAACTAAGCATTTACTAAAAATAAACTAGTTCTATTAATTTCTTACTAAAATAAAGTAGGTAGTTCTATATAATAATATTTTGATTAGATCATCAAATCTCATATACCTAAATTTTCTTAATAAAAATAAACTTGTTCTATTAATTTTCATACTAAAAATAAACTAGTTAT
>NC_041392.1:54961225-54970171 GCF_002162155.2 Triticum dicoccoides | reverse complement strand
ACGGCGGTGACGGCGACGACGGGTGGCGGGGGCGACGGCGGTGACGGCGACGACGGGTGGCGGGGGCGACGGCAGTGACGGGCGGCGGGGGCGGCGAGGGCGGCGAGGGCGGCACGCGATGGGCGACTGGCGCGGCGAAGAAGTTGGATCGAGAAGAAGTGGTCGATGAAACTGAATTTTTCGTAAGTGACATATATATAGGAGGGGCCTTTAGTACCGGTTGGAGCCACCAACCGGTACTAAAGGCCAATTTTCGCCAGGCCAAGGGGCGGGAAACGGCCCCTTTAGTACAGGTTCGTGCCACGAACCGGTACTAAAGACCCAATCATTAGTACCGGTTGGAGCCACCAACCGGTACTAATGGTTGTGCACTGCCACTGGCGGTACACAATGTTTAGTCCCACCTCGCCGAGCGAAGGGCAGCCGCACTGGTTTATAAACCCAGCCGTGGCTGCTCCTTCGAGCTTCTCTATATATCTGTCTTCTGGGCCTAACTAGGGCGCGCTGCCCTGCGAGTCTGCTAGCTCTTCTGGGCCTGCATTTGCACACCTAGGTTTGGCAGGCCCACTGGGCAGCGCCCCAACAAATTTTTTATATAGTTTTTTTCTTTTCTGCATTATTTATTATCTTCTATTTATTTTTGAGTAATTTTTATATAGTTTTATTTTTTCTGCATTATTTATTTTCTTCTATTTATTTTTGAGTAATTTTTTATATAGTTTTATTTTTTCTGCTTTATTTATTTTCTTCTATTTATTTCTGAGTAGTTTTTTGTGACCCTCTCTACTCTGATACTCCGAAATGATAATACCATTGAAAGTTTCAATATTTTCAGAATTCATTTTGTAGTGATTTTCAATTTCACGGTCATTTAGCTCTCTAAACAATTAGGTAAATGACCGAAAAAACAACAAATGATGTCAGAAAATGTTGGAAATTGATGACGTCGCTTTGAATGCTGCATACTGAACACAAAAGAAGTCCGGAGTTCAAATAAGTTAAAAAAACATTGAAGTGCCCGTGTAACAGATGAGTTCTCGTCCGAAACCCTGATACTCCGAAAGAGTTTGTCCAGTTTGTACACGAAGTGCGTCCAGTTTTTGCCGTGACCCTCTCTACTCTTTCGCACATGCTATGCGGGTGAAATGATGATACCATGCCAAGTTTCAACATTTTCAGAATTCATTTTGTAGTGATTTTCAATTTCACGGTCATTTAGCTCTCTAAACAATTAGGTAAATGACCGAAAAACAACAAATGATGTCAGAATATGTTGGAAATTGATAATGTCGCTTTGAATGCTGCATATTGAACACAAAAGAAGTCCGGAGTTCAAATAAGTTTAAAAAACATTGAACTGCCCGTGTAACAGATGAGTTCTCGTCCGAAACCCTGATACTCCGAAAGAGTTTGTCTAGTTTGTACACAAAGTGCGTCCAGTTTTTGCCGTGACCCTCTCTACTCTTTCGCACATGCTATGCGGGTGAAATGATGATACCATGCCAAGTTTTAACATTTTCAGAGTTCATTTTGTAGTGATTTTCAATTTCACGGTCATTTAGCTCTCTAAACAATTAGGTAAATGACCGAAAAACAACAAATAATGTCAGAACATGTTGGAAATTGATGAGGTCACTTTGAATGCTGCATATTGAACACAAAAGAAGTCCAGAGTTCAAATAAGTTTAAAAAACATTGAAGTGCCCGTGTAACAGATGAGTTCTCGTCTAAAACCCTGATACTCCGAAAGAGTTTGTCCAGTTTGTACACGAAGTGCGTCCAGTTTTTGCCGTGACCCTCTCTACTCTTTCGCACATGCTATGCGGGTGAAATGATGATACCATGCCAAGTTTCAACATTTTCAGAGTTCATTTTGTAGTGATTTTCAATTTCATGGTCATTTAGCTCTCTAAACAATTAGGTAAATGACCGAAAAACAACAAATATTGTCAGAACATGTTGATATTGATGAAGTCGCTTTGAATGCTGCATACTAAACACAAAAGAAGTCCGGAGTTCAAATAAGTTTAAAAAACATTGAAGTGCCCGTGTAACAGATGAGTTCTCGTCCGAAACCCTGATACTCCGAAGGAGTTTGTCCAGTTTGTACACGAAGTGCGTCCAGTTTTTGCCGTGACCCTCTCTACTCTTTTGCACAAGCTATGCGGGGGAAATGATGATACCATGCCAAGTTTCAACATTTTCAGAATTCATTTTGTAGTGATTTTCAATTTCACGGTCATTTAGCTCTCTAAACAATTAGATAAATGACCGAAAAACAACGAATGATGTCAGAACATGTTGGAAATTGATGATGTCGCTTTGAATGCTGCATACTGAACACAAAAGAAATCCGAAGTTCAAATAAGTTATTAAAAATAAAAAAAAGGTGCAATGCTGGTTAATTTGCTTCAAGCCTTTCGGAATAGTGTAGACTGCACTGCACATAGCTCAGTGCAATCTATGCTATTCCGAAAGGCTTGAAGCTAATCAACGTGCATGTGAGCATTGCGCCTCTTCGTCATTGCCTCTGCACTCACGGCTTATAAACCGCTCATACTGCCTCTCTCTTGGCAAGGTGGGACAAAAAATTAGCTTACTAAGAAACTCTAGTACCGGTTCATGCCATGAACCGGTACTAAAGGTCTTCGTGGGGGCCCCGGCCTGACCACAGCCGCACTGGACTCATTAGTACTGGTTCGTGGCATGAACCGGTACTAAAGGTTGCCCACGAACCGGTACTAATGATGCCCGCCCGCCTAGCCGTTGGAACCGGCACTAATGGTCACATTAGTGCCGACTCAAATTCAAACCGGCACTAATGTGCTTCACATTTGACCCTTTTTCTACTAGTGATATCTTAAAAAAATAATCTTATTTCACTCACTTCTGATCGCAGATTTCATTGATTTCATGTATTTTCATATATTTTAAATAACCAGATTCACACGTGAACACATTTCATTTGATTTCATGCTCTTAGATTTCGGTGAGTTTCACATTTCGCTAGTTTCACAAAACCTTTCAGTCAGTTTCGCATTTCACTAGATTCAGAAAACACATTACACCCGTTTACAGAAGTTAGATTTCAATCATTTTAGAAATCACATTTCACTATATTTAACGTATTTCACACCGAAATATGTGTCATATTTGTATAGAAAACAAGTTTCACTCATCTAAAGAAAATAATTTCACACAGTTGAGAAAACATACTTCACTCAGTTGAGAAAACATATTTCAAAATTGATTTCACTCAATGAGAAAAACTAATTTCAATTATTTCAAAAAACCTATTTTACTAGTTTCAGAAAACCTTTCAGCCAGTTTCACATTTCACTAGATTCAGAAAACACATTACACCCGTTTACAAAAGTTAGATTTCACTCATTTTAGAAATCACATTTCACTATATTTAACATATTTCACACCGAAATATGTGCCCTATGTGTATGGAAAACAAGTTTCACTCATCTAAAGAAAATAATTTCACACGGTTGAGAAAACATACTTCACTCAGTTGAGAAAACGTATTTCATAATTGATTTTACTCAGTGAAAAATACTAATTTCAATTATTTCAAAAAACCTATTTTAATAGTTTCAGAAAACCTTTCAGTCAGTTTCACATCTCACTATATTTAGAGGACACATTACACCCATTTACAAAAGTTAGATTTCACACAATTTAGAAATCATATTTCACTATATTTAATGTATTTCACATTGAAATATGTGTCATGTGTATGGAAAACAAATTTCACTCATCTAAAGAAAATAATTTCACACAGTTGAGAAAACATACTTCTCTCAGTTGAGAAAACATATTTCAAAATCGATTTCACTCAATGAAAAAAATAATTTCAATTATTTCACAAAACATATTTCGCCTGTTTCAGAAACCTGATTTTAGTCATTTGAAATGTTAGAATTAAAACATGTTTGAAATGCATCAAAATTTGGTCTTATTCTAAAGCTCTTGGCTTCAGGAATTCAAATATATAAAATATTTCAAAACTAACAGTATGTTTTAAAAGATAGAGATGATTGAAAATCCTATAGAGAAAATAAATGGAAAGGATTTGCACCACGGCACCACATGCAACGTCAAGATAGACTCTCTCTCATCTGACATGGGACCCATCGATCTGACATTGATTTGACTTAATAAAAAGAAATTATTAACATCAATACTTTCATATACACATGCATGTGGTCCCACACATTTACAAATGGCGGCAAGGCATTGGTGAGAGAATCACCAGTAGCCCCCAGCACCGGTAGAAAACACTTTGCAGCCCTTCAGCACTCTGCGGGTGGACCCTGGCAGCGTGGCAGGCTTCTCGCATGGGTGGTGGCCGGCCAGTGGCGCTACGGTACATGGTGGCTTGGTGACGGCGTTGCTCGGGGTCTTCCAACCGGCGATGGAGTGGTGCGGCTGCACTGCTTTGGCGGCGGCGCAATCCAGGTCACTAGCGTCTTCGACGGGTGACCCAGATCTAGTTCGCGGTGGTGACGACGTCTGGTGGCGCATGGGTATGGGGCTGACTTGGTCCCCGCTGGTTGCCTTCGTGTTGTGCTCTAGCATGGCGCCTGTTCATGGCGTTGGTCCAAGTCAACCTCTCCAGGAGTTGTTGTGTCGTCATACAAATCGGCACCGATGTCCATGGGCATGATGACATTCAAGCTTGCTTTGTGGTAGCCATCAGTAGCCACTAGGTTGTATCCCCCCCCAGTCCACTTGGACTAGCTAGGGATGTAGGTTTGGCCGCTTAATACCGTCGAGGCATCAATCCAGACTCGATGACTGATCTCAGGCTAGGAGTGCAAGGAGGTGCCTTTCACTCTGCCGTGATTGGGTAACCTTGAAGTGGACGGTTGGCAGTGCCTAGGGGCATGGATGTCGAGGCGGCGACCCCGAATGGTGGTCCAGGTGTTTGGCTCTCCTGCGGGCATCATGACGGTGGTGGCGGCTATGTCTCTTGGTGTTTGGGCAACGAGGGGTGTAGCGGTGGGTGGCTCGGGATCATTCTCTGTCGCGGGCAGTGGCTTATGCTTCTCACGGCAGTTCTAGGTGCATGGTGGTGCCACAAGTGAGCTACCGAGTGAAAGCTTTACGCTTTGGCACCTATGTTAGCAACGCTCGCCAGTGGAGCTCTCGGAGTGAATTGCAAAATACCACCACATTTGGGGCATTGTTTGCAGAAAACCACGAGGTCACTAATCATTTGCAAAAGACATCACGCATTCAGTAAACTTTTTGCAGTATGTACTGATTGGGTGATTTGTTGCGTTTGACCGTGTTTCTGATAGTAGGGGCCCAATTTCACCCTACATGGCCTAACGGCCAGGCAGACGGCGCCGTCTAGTGGAAACGACGCGGTCAAACGCGTCAGACAGGCCGACCGTGCCGCGTCACTCCACACTTCTCGCTCGCTCCTTTGTTTCTCTCTAGCGCTCGCAACCTCCCTCGGCCTCCTCACCTCTCCTCTCGCCGTCGGCCTCCATGGTGTCATTAAGTGACGGCGAGAGCAGTGCAGTTCATCTCTTCCTACGACTCCCCTATTAAGATCAGTTAGTTCGACCAAGACTGGATTTACGGTTTCCATTTGGGCATCTGGTGGAAACGATGCGGTCAAACCCTAACCCTAGAATCCAAATTGGTGAAAAGAGAAAGGAGGGAGAGAGGATGGATGGCTTATACCACACGGCCGAAGGAGGATGCAAAGTGTTGGCTGCCTGTCGGATTTGCCTTCACCGCCTGGGCAAATGCCCTAGCCGCCGCGTACTTCGGGTATTGGGGAGGAGGCATCACTTGAGAAGGATTCGAGCTCCCGTAGAACTCCGGTGGATCTCCATCACCACCACCCGGAGCATCGCCAGCGGAAGCACCGCCGCCGCCAGGTTTCGCCTTCGCCATGTAAGGAAGCCCGAGGGAGAGCCTTGATGACCCACAAGTATAGGGGATCAATTGTAGCTCTTTTCGATAAGTAAGAGTGTCAAACCCAACAATGACCAGAAGGAAATGCGAAGTAGTTTTCAGTAAGGTAATGTCTGCAAGTGCTGAAATTGTAAGTAACGGAGTAGTTTGATAGCAAGATAATTTGTAACGAGCAAGTAACGATAGTAGTAACAAATAGGCAGCAAGGTAGCCCAATCCTTTTGAGGCAAAGGACAGGCCAAAACAGTCTCTTATGATAATCAAAGCGTTCTTGAGGGTACACACGATTTTCATCTAGTCACTTTCATCATGTTGGTTTAATTCATGTTCGCTACTTTGATAATTTGATATGTTGGTGGACTGGTGCTTAGGTGTTTTTCTTACTTGAACAAACCTCCTACTTATTATTAACCCTTACACAAGCATCCACAACTACGAAAAAAGTATTAAGAATAAATTCTAACCATAGCATTAAATTTTTCGATCCAATCGGTCTCTTACAAAATAGCGCATAAACTGGGGTTTAAGCTTCTGTCACTCTCGCAACCCATCATGTAATTGCTACTCCATAATGCATTCCCTTAGGCCCAAATATGGTAAAGTGTCATGTAGTCGTCGTTCACATGACACCACTATGGGAATCACAACATACATACTATCAAAATATCGCACACATATCAAGTTCACATGATTACTTGTGACATGATTTCTCCCGTGACCTCAAGAACAAAAGTAACTACTCACAAATGATAAACATGTTCATGATTAGAGAAGTATTAAATAGCATAATGGATCTGAACATATAATCTTCCACCAAATAAACCATATAATAATCAACTACAAGATGCAATGAACACTACTAGTCACCCACAAGCACCAATCTATAGTTCCGGTAACAAGATTGAACACGAGAGATGAACTAGGGTTTGAGATGAGATGGTGTTGTTGAAGATGTTGATGAAGATTGCCCTCCCAAAATGGGAGAGTTGTTGGTGATGACGAGGACCATGATTTTCCCCTCCGGGAGGAAAGTTCCCCCGGCGGAATCGCTCCACCGGAGGGCAAAAGTGCTCATGCCAAGTTCCGACTCGAGACGGCGGCGCTCCGTCCTAAAAGTCTCCTCCTTATGTTTTCTAGGTCAAAATGACCTATATACCAGAAGATGGGAACCGGAGGTGGGCCGAGGAGGGCACAAACCACCATGGCGTGCCTGGGCTACCTGGAGCGCCCAGGTGGGTTGTGCCTACCTAGTGGGCCCTCTCTGTAGTTATTTGCTCTAATAATTCTTATATATTTCGTAAAAATCTCCGTCAAGTTTCAGCTTGTTTGAAGTTGTGCACAATAGGTGGCCTGACGTAGCTTTTTCAGGTTCAGATTTTCAGCTGCCGAAATTCTCCCTCTTTGTGTGTACCTTGTAAATTATGAAAGAAAATGCATTAGAATTACTTCAAAAAGCATTATTATGGATAAAAACATTATAAATAACAGTAAAAATATGATGCAAATTGGACGTATCAATCAGCGAGCGAGAAGTGTGGAGTGGCGCGGTGCTGTTGGTCTGCCCGACGCGTTTGACCGCGTCATTTCCACCAGACGGCGCCGTCTTCCCGGCCGTTATGCCACGTAAGGTGAAATCGGGCCCCGGCTATCAGAAACGCGGTCAAACGCAGCAAATCGCCCAATCAGTGCATACTGCAAAAAGTTTACTGAATGCGCGGTGTTGTTTTGCAAATGACTAGTGTCCTCATAGTTTTTTTGCAAATGATGTCCAAAATGTGGTGGTTTTTTGCAATTCACTCTGAGCTCTCCTATTGAGCATGTTGGTGTCGTCCCTTTCTCCGTGCGAGTGTTTTGAGTGAAGACCTTTGTCCTTCTCGACTCGGCAGCGACGATGTGTAGTCCATTTCTTCTCCTGATGGCACTGTCGTGGAACTTACGTATCCTAGGGTGTCATGCTGTTGTATTCAGCTCTACATGTGTCATGTTTTGGCAACGTAATAGCATGTGTTAAGGATGCGCGGCTATCCCAGGACATGTTGTATAAGAGGGTTTCCTTACTACCTTGTATTTTTGGTCGTGTATTTTGGTTTATGCATTATCTATAAAGAAGGGTGAGGGCCTGTTTTTAGGAGGGTTTTGTTTTCATCAATCATTTTTATCATAACTATTATGAATATTAGCATGAATATTTGTTAATGACTTGTCAAAATTGTCTTAAAACAAAGGTAGAATGCGTCGAGAATATATATATTTTAGAACATTGAAGGTTTGCATAACCAAGGATACACACATCCAAATTACTGCAACAAAATATAAAAAAGAAGCTAAAAGAAGCGGCAAGTTACATACTCCCTCCTTCCATCCAACCCATTTTTCGAGGCTAACTTTGACCAAATGTTAAAGCAATAATATATGATATGTAAGTTACACAAAGCATATCGTCAAATTCGTATGTAAAAGGAGTTTCCAATGATATAATTTTCACATTATACATCATTAATCTTATCAATAGTCAAAGGTGGTCTTGGAAAACACATTAGGGCCTATATAGATAAAAGGAGGGAGTATCACATGAAATAGATTATCACATGAAAAAGATTACACACTCTCTCGTACACTTATGATGTGTTTGGTTGGGCATTAGGGTGGAATGATTGGAACTCGTCCCCGCGTTTGGTAGACAACCACCCATCCCGGCCTGGTCAAACGCTCGACTGAGAGTTCATCCACCTCATTATGCAGATTCATTGTGCAAATTACTTCACTTATCACCCAAATATAGCGCCAAGTATTATCATTGTGGAGCGCCTAGCCAGCCCGGTCAAGCGCTCAACTCAGAGTTCATCACCATTTAGGGGAATGCTCCAAATCCATGGCATCGACCCCACTCACGCTGACTCCGTCTGTTGGAAATGGAGAACCGCCGTCGTTATCCTTGCCATAGTCGTACCTCCAATGGTGGAACGATGCCGGAGGGCCGCGGCAGCCTGCCGCTCGCGGAGGAGC
>NC_041392.1:54948549-54960614 GCF_002162155.2 Triticum dicoccoides | reverse complement strand
CCTTCGGAGCCCGGGCGATGGCCTTCCTGCGACCGGCATGGTGGAGATGTCGCTAAGCGACCACTCCTCACCGATCTTGGTGAGCTCACCGTCAAGGCGGCGGTGGCACCTGGTGGTCATCTCCACGGTGGTGACAGAGCGGTCAAGAGCCCACACGGTGGTGAGATCGGGGTCATTGAGGACCCAAACCGGTGCCACATCGGTTTTGGTGAATGCGAAGCGGCGGCCGGTGTTGCGGCGGTCGTACCGCGCCTGCTACCTCGTCGCTCGCTCCTCGTCAGAGATGACAACCCTAGAGCCGAGGGACCGCCAACACCGCCGCCTCGGAGGTAGTGGAGGATGCGGCCCCACAGCTTCATGATCGCAGGCGGCAGCTCCACCTTGATGGCATGGCGGTGGCAGTGGGGCGGCGAGGCAGGCCCATCATTGCGGGCGTACCATCTGCGCAGGGGCGATGCCGACTCATCCTTGACCTGGCGTCCGAACTGGATGCCGTGGTTGGGTGGGGACGACACCGGCTCGTCCTTGATGCAGTGTTCGATTTGGATGTGGCGGACTCGCGGTTGCGTTGGGGCGATGTTGGCTCGTCCTCGACCCACCGGAGCGGGGATGCCGGCTCGCGCTTCGCGTGGTGTCATGACAGGGACGGCAACTCCTCCTTGACACACGCCAGCGGTGGTGGTGACAGGCCCATGTAAAGGAGCGAACACTCCGTCATTATCTCGATCTGACAGATGAATTATTCGTCCCTCACAACGGCCTCCAAGAGGAGACGGGGCCTCTGCTGCGGCGGCTACTATGGCATCTGGTCCTCCTCATCGGAGGACATGATGATCTCCTCCTTGTCGAAGTATCCAGGCGCCATGCATGCCTAGGGGACCGGAGAGCGAAAGTGGCGGCACCAAGAACCACCGGACAAAGAATTTCCTCCACCTCCACCTATCGGCGTGAAGAACCAGAACTTCGGCTTTGCCGCTGGGCTTGGGGACGATGAAGGGGAGGGGACAGTGCTTGAGGAGAGGGAGTGCAGCTCTATGTGTCACCAGCGCACGGCTTAAATAGCAGTGGTCGGGCCGGGCAAAGGGGCGGTCATCCCACTTCAATGTGGAGTAGCGGCGGAGTTGGTTTCTCCGGAGGCGGTGTCTGCATTTAGGCGGCGACGCCCGAGAGGTCACATCCGTCAATGCCTCCTCTCATTCGGTCAAATCGCGGGCATTGCCAGGGCGCTGCATGCTCTGGACCGGCATGAATGCAGCGCGAGCGTTCGATGAAAAATGCGAGAGAGGCGGGTAGGTGGGTTTTGGTTTGCGGGAGACGCGGACGTGGCAGTGGTCCAGACCCCCGCAAAGTCCCCCACTTTGTCTCCCATTTGCGGGAAAAAACATGTCCGGGCCGACAAGCGGACGGATACAAAACCGTGTTGGATGCCAGAATTCGTTTGAACCGCGTGATCCAGACGTATGCGGAGAGTCGGCGAGGTCCTTCTGCGGCGGTTCAGCCCAGCAGTGTTGAGTGGTTCGGACGAGCAGTGTTGAGTGGGAGGATTACCTTGGTGCCCCCTCATGCCAGAGAACCTAAGAGCATCTCCAGCCACGCCCCCAACACACCCTCCCCAGGCGATTTTTTCGCGCCGGCGCAAAAAAATCGGCCCAGCCGCACCCCCAGAAGCCCAATTTTTGCCGGCTCGGGCCGAATTTGGCACCGGTGGTTCCAAGTCTAACCCGGCGCGCTGGGGGGCACTCGGGCGCGCCGGGCGAAACGGTTTTGGCGAGAAAGAGCCGCGGGCCCGCTGAGTCGGCGACACTCGCCTCGTCACCCTCAGAACGCCTAGGTTTCCTACGGGGAATCAATGCCAAGGCTGCCACCGATCAGCCTTCCATTGATTCCTCTGAAGGAAATATGCCCTCGAGGCAATAATAAAGTTATTATTTATTTCCTTATATCATGATAAATGTTTATTATTCATGCTAGAATTGTATTAACCGGAAACATAATACATGTGTGAATTACATAGACAAACAGAGTGTCACTAGTATGCCTCTACTTGACTAGCTCGTTAATCAAAGATGGTTATGTTTCCTAACCATGAACAAAGGGTTGTTTTTTGATTACCGAGGTCACATCATTGGTTGAATGATCTGATTGACATGACCCATTCCATTAGCTTAGCACCCGAACGTTTAGTATATTGCTATTGCTTTCTTCATGACTTATACATGTTCCTATGACTATGAGATTATGCAACTCCCGTTTGCCGGAGGAACACTTTGTGTGCTACCAAACGTCACAACGTAAATGGGTGATTATAAAGGAGCTCTACAGGTGTCTCCAATGGTAGATGTTGGGTTGGCGTATTTCGAGAATAGGATTTGTCACTCCGATTGTCGGAGAGGTATCTCTGGGCCCTCTCGGTAATGCACATCACATAAGCCTTGCAAGCATTGCAACTAATATGTTAGTTGCGGGATGATGTATTACAGAACGAGTAAAGAGACTTGCCGGTAACAAGATTGAACTAGGTATTGGATACCGACGATCGAATCTCGGGCAAGTAACATACCGATGACAAAGGGAACAACGTATGTTGTTATGCGGTCTGACCGATAAAGATCTTCGTAGAATATGTAGGAGCCAATATGGGCATCCAGGTCCCGCTATTGGTTATTGACCGGAGACATGTCTCGGTCATGCCTAATTGTTCTCGAACCGTAGGGTCCGCACGCTTAACGTTACGATGATAGTTATTATGAGTTTATGCATTTTGATGTACCGAAGTTAGTCCGGAGTCCCGGATGTGATCACGGACATGACGAGGAGTCTCGAAATGGTCGAGACATAAAGATTGATATATTGGAAGCCTATATTTGGACATCGGAAGTGTTCCGGGTGAAATCGGGATTTTACTGGAGTACCGGGAGGTTACCGGAACCCCCCGGGAACCATATGGGCCTTAATGGGCTTTAGTGGAAAGGAGAAAGGGGCAGCCCAAGGTGGCCGCGCGCCTCCCCCCTTCCCTAGTCCTATTAGGACTAGGAGAGGTGGCCGGCCCCCCTCTCTCTCTTTCCCCCTCGGGGAATCCTAGTCCAACTAGGATTGGGGGGGGGGGGAGTCCTACTCCCGGTAGGAGTAGGACTCCTCCTGCGCCCTCCTCCTGGCCGGCGGCCCCCTCCCCCTTGGCTCCTTTATATACGGAGGCAGGGGGCACCTCTAGACACACAAGTTGATCCTTGAGATCGTTCCTTAGCCGTGTGCGGTGCCCCCTTTCACCATATTCCACCTCGATCATATTGTAGCGGTGCTTAGGCGAAGCCCTGCGATAGTAGAACATCAAGATTGTCACCACGCCGTCATGCTGAGGGAACTCTTCCCCGATGCTTTGCTAGATCGGACCCTGGGGATCATCATCGAGTTGTACGTGTGCTAGGAACTCGGAGGTGCCGGAGTAACGGTGCTTGGATCGGTCGGATCGGGAAGACGTACGACTACTTCCTCTACGTTGCGTCAACGCTTCCGCAGTCGGTCTGCGTGGGTACGTAGACAACACTCTCCCCCCTCGTTGCTATGCATCACCATGATCTTGCGTGTGCGTAGGAATTTTTTTGAAATTACTGCGTTCCCCAACAGTGGCATCCAAGCCTGGTTTTATGGTTTGATGTTATTTGCACGGGTAGAACACAAGTGAGTTGTGGGTGATATAAGTCATACTGCCTACCAGCATGTCATACTTTGGTTCGGCGGTATTGTTGGACCAGACGACCCGGACCAACATTACGCGTACGCTTACGCGAGACCGGTTCCCCCGACGTGCTTTGCACATAGGTGGCTTGCAGGCGACTGTCTCTCCAACTTCAGTTGAACCAAGTGTGGCTACGCCCGGTCCTTGCGAAGGTTAAAACGGAGTCTATTTGACAAACTATCATTGTGGTTTTGATGCGTAGGTGAGATTGGTTCTTGCTTAAGCCCGTAGCAGCCACGTAAAACTTGCAACAACAAAGTAGAGGGCGTCTAACTTGTTTTTGCAGGGCATGTTGTGATGTGATATGGTCAAGGCATGATGCTGAATTTTATTGTATGAGATGATCATGTTTTGTAACCGAGTTATCGGCAACTGGCAGGAGCCATATGGTTGTCGCTTTATTGTACGCAATGCAATTGCGATGTAATGCTTTACTTTATCACTAAGCGGTAGCGATAGTCGTGGAAGCATAAGATTGGCGAGACGACAACGATGCTACGATGGAGATCAAGGTGTCGCGCCGGTGACGATGGTGATCATGACGGTGCTTCGGAGATGGAGATCACAGGCACAAGATGATGATGGCCATATCATATCACTTATATTGATTGCATGTGATGTTTATCTTTTATGAATCTTATCTTGCTTTGGTTGACGATAGCATTATAAGATGATCTCTCACTAAATTATCAAGAAGTGTTCTCCCTGAGTATGCACCGTTGCGAAAGTTCTTCGTGCTGAGACACCACGTGATGATCGGGTGTGATAGGCTCTACGTTCAAATACAACGGGTGCAAAACAGTTGCACACGCGGAATACTCAGGTTATACTTGACGAGCCAAGCATATACAGATATGGCCTCGGAACACGGAGACCGAAAGGTCGAGCGTGAATCATATAGTAGATATGATCAACATAATGATGTTCACCAATGAAATTACTCCATCTCACGTGATGATCAGACATGGTTTAGTTGATTTGGATCACATGATCACTTAGAGGATTAGAGGGATGTCTATCTAAGTGGGAGTTCTTAAGTAATATGATTAATTGAACTTAAATTTATCATGAAACTTAGTACCTGATAGTATCTTGCTTGTTTATGTTGATTGTAGATAGATGGCTCGTGCTGTTGTTCCGTTGAATTTTAATGCGTTCCTTGAGAAAGCAAAGTTGAAAGATGATGGTAGCAATTACACGGACTGGGTCCGTAACTTGAGGATTATCCTCATTGCCGCACAGAAGAATTACGTCCTAGAAGCACCGCTGGGTGCCAGGCCTGCTGCTGGAGCAACACCAGATGTTATGAACGTCTGGCAGAGCAAAGCTGATGACTACTCGATAGTTCAATGTGCCATGCTTTACGGCTTAGAATCGGGACTTCAATGACGTTTTGAACGTCATGGAGCATATGAGATGTTCCAGGAGTTGAAGTTAATATTTCAAGCAAATGCCCGGATTGAGAGATATGAAGTCTCCAATAAATTCTATAGCTGCAAGATGGAGGAGAACAGTTCTGTCAGTGAGCATATACTCAAAATGTCTGGGTATAATAATCACTTGATTCAATTGGAAGTTAATCTTCCAGATGATTGCGTCATTGACAGAATTCTCCAATCACTGCCACCAAGCTACAAGAGCTTCATGATGAACTATAATATGCAAGGGATGAATAAGACTATTCCCGAGCTCTTCGCAATGCTGAAAGCTGCGGAGGTAGAAATCAAGAAGGAGCATCAAGTGTTGATGGTCAACAAGACCACTAGTTTCAAGAAAAAGGGCAAAGGGAAGAAGAAGGGGAACTTCAAGAAGAACGGCAAGCAAGTTGCTGCTCAAGAGAAGAAACCCAAGTCTGGACCTAAGCCTGAAACTGAGTGCTTCTACTGCAAGCAGACTGGTCACTGGAAGCGGAACTGCCCCAAGTATTTGGCGGATAAGAAGGATGGCAAGGTGAACAAAGGTATATGTGATATACATATTATTGATGTGTACCTTACTAATGCTCGCAGTAGCACCTGGGTATTTGATACTGGTTCTGTTGCTAATATTTGCAACTCGAAATAGGGGCTACGGATTAAGCGAAGATTGGCTAAGGACGAGGTGACGATGCGCGTGGAAAACGGTTCCAAAGTCGATGTGATCGCGGTCGGCACGCTACCTCTACATCTATCTTCGGGATTAATATTAGACCTAAATAATTGTTATTTGGTGCCAGCGTTGAGCATGAACATTATATCTGGATCTTGTTTAATACAAGACGGTTATTCATTTAAATCAGAGAATAATGGTTGTTCTATTTATATGAGTAATATCTTTTATGGTCATGCACCCTTGAAGAGTGGTCTATTCTTATTGAATCTCGATAGTAGTGATACACATATTCATAATGTTGAAGCCAAAAGATGCAGAGTTGATAATGATAGTGCAACTTATTTGTGGCACTGCCGTTTAGGTCATATCGGTGTAAAGCGCATGAAGAAACTCCATACTGATGGACTTTTGGAACCTCTTGATTATGAATCACTTGGTACTTGCGAACCGTGCCTCATGGGCAAGATGACTAAAACACCGTTCTCCGGTACTATGGAGAGAGCAACAGATTTGTTGGAAATCATACATACAGATGTATGTGGTCCGATGAATATTGAGGCTCGTGGCGGATATCGTTATTTTCTCACCTTCACAGATGACTTAAGCATATATGGGTATATCTACTTAATGAAACATAAGTCTGAAACGTTTGAAAAGTTCAAAGAATTTCAGAGTGAAGTTGAAAATCATCGTAACAAGAAAATAAAGTTTCTACGATCTGATCGTGGAGGGGAATATTTGAGTTACGAATTTGGTGTACATTTGAAAAATTGTGGAATAGTTTCGCAACTCACGCCACCCGGAACACCACAGCGTAATGGTGTGTCCGAACGTCGTAATCGTACTTTACTAGATATGGTGCAATCTATGATGTCTCTTACTGATTTACCGCTATCGTTTTGGGGATACGCTCTAGAGACGGCCGCATTCACGTTAAATAGGGCACCATCAAAATCCGTTGAGACGACGCCTTATGAACTATGGTTTGGCAAGAAACCAAAGTTGTCGTTTCTGAAAGTTTGGGGCTGCGATGCTTATGTGAAAAAGCTTCAACTTGATAAGCTCAAACCCAAATCGGAGAAATGTGTCTTCATAGGATATCCAAAGGAAACTATTGGATACACCTTCTATCACAGATCCGAAGGCAAGACTTTTGTTACTAAATTCGGAAACTTTCTGGAGAAGGAGTTTCTCTCGAAAGAAGTGAGTGGGAGGAAAGTAGAACTTGAAGAGGTAACTGTACCTGCTCCTTTATTGGAAAATAGTACATCACAGAAAACTATTTCTGCGACACCTACACCAATAAGTGAGGAAGCTAATGATGATGATCATGAAACTTCAGATCAAGATACTACTGAACCTCGTAGATCAACCAGAGTAAGATCCGCGCCAGAGTGGTACGGTAATCCTGTTCTGGAAATCATGCTACTAGATCATGATGAACCTATGAACTATGAAGAAGCGATGGTGAGCCCAGATTCCGCAAAGTGGCTTGAAGCCATGAAATCTGAGATGGGATCCATGTATGAGAACAAAGTATGGACTTTGGTTGACTTGCCCGATGATCGGCAAGCAATTGAGAATAAATGGATCTTCAAGAAGAAGACTGATGCTGACGGTAATGTTACTGTCTACAAAGCTCGACTTGTCGCAAAAGGTTTTCGGCAAGTTCAAGGGATTGACTACGATGAGACCTTCTCACCCGTAGCGATGCTTAAGTCTGTCCGAATCATGTTAGCGATTGCCGCATTTTATGATTATGAAATTTGGCAAATGGATGTCAAAACTGCATTCCTGAATGGATTCCTGGAAGAAGAGTTGTATATGATGCAACCGGAAGGTTTTGTCGATCCAAAGGGAGCTAACAAAGTGTGCAAGCTCCAGCGATCCATTTATGGACTGATGCAAGCCTCTCGGAGTTGGAATAAACGTTTTGATAGTGTGATCAAAGCATTTGGTTTTATACAGACTTTCGGAGAAGTCTGTATTTACAAGAAAGTAAGTGGGAGCTCTGTAGCATTTCTGATATTATATGTGGATGACATATTACTGATTGGAAATGATATAGAATTTCTGGATAGCATAAAGGGATACTTGAATAAAAGTTTTTTAATGAAAGACCTCGGTGAAGCTGCTTACATATTAGGCATAAAGATCTATAGAGATAGATCAAGACGCTTAATTGGACTTTCACAAAGTACATACCTTGACAAGATTTTGAAGAAGTTCAAAATAGATCAAGCAAAGAAAGGGTTCTTGCCTGTGTTACAAGGTGTGAAGTTGAGTCAGACTCAATGCGCGACCACTGCAGAAGATAGAGAGAAAATGAAAGATGTTCCCTATGCTTCAGCCATAGGCTCTATCATGTATGCAATGTTGTGTACCAGACCTGATGTGTGCCTTGCTATAAGTTTAGCAGGGAGGTACCAAAGTAATCCAGGAGTGAATCACTGGACAGCGGTCAAGAACATCCTGAAATACCTGAAAAGGACTAAGGATATGTTTCTCGTATATGGAGGTGACAAAGAGCTCACCGTAAAAGGTTACGTTGATGCAAGCTTTGACACTGATCCGGACGATTCTAAATCGCAAACTAGATACGTGTTTACATTAAATGGTGGAGCTGTCAGTTGGTGCAGTTCTAAACAAAGCGTCGTAGCGGGATCTACATGTGAAGCGGAGTACATAGCTGCTTCGGAAGCAGCAAACGAAGGAGTCTGGATGAAGGAGTTCATATCCGATCTAGGTGTTATACCTAATGCATCGGGTCCAATGAAAATCTTTTGTGACAATACTGGTGCAATTGACTTGGCAAAGGAATCCAGATTTCACAAAAGGACCAAGCACATCAAGAGACGCTTCAATTCCATCCGAGATCTAGTCCAGGTGGGAGACATAGAGATTTGCAAGATACATACGGATCTGAATATTGCAGACCCGTTGACTAAGCCTCTTCCACGAGCAAAACATGATCAGCACCAAGACTCCATGGGTGTTAGAATCATTACAGTGTAATCTAGATTATTGACTCTAGTGCAAGTGGGAGACTGAAGGAAATATGCCCTAGAGGCAATAATAAAGTTATTATTTATTTCCTTATATCATGATAAATGTTTATTATTCATGCTAGCATTGTATTAACCGGAAACATAATACATGAGTGAATACATAGACAAACAGAGTGTCACTAGTATGCCTCTACTTGACTAGCTCGTTAATCAAAGATGGTTATGTTTCCTAACCATGAACAAAGGGTTGTTATTTGATTAACGAGGTCACATCATTGGTTGAATGATCTGATTGACATGGCCCATTCCATTAGCTTAGCACCCGATCGTTTAGTATATTGCTATTGCTTTCTTCATGACTTATACATGTTCCTATGACTATGAGATTATGCAACTCCCGTTTGCCGGAGGAACACTTTGTGTGCTACCAAACGTCACAACGTAAATGGGTGATTATAAAGGAGCTCTACAGGTGTCTCAAATGGTAGATGTTGGGTTGGCGTATTTCGAGAATAGGATTTGTCACTCCGATTGTCAGAGAGGTATCTCTGGGCCCTCTCGGTAATGCACATCACATAAGCCTTGCAAGCATTGCAACTAATGAGTTAGTTGCGGGATGATGTATTACAGAACGAGTAAAGAGACTTGCCGGTAACGAGATTGAACTAGGTATTGGATACCGATGATCGAATCTCGGGCAAGTAACGTACCGATGACAAAGGGAACAACGTATGTTGTTATGCGGTCTGACCGATAAAGATCTTCGTAGAATATGTAGGAGCCAATATGGGCATCCAGGTCCCGCTATTGGTTATTGACCGGAGACATGTCTCGGTCATGTCTACATTGTTCTCGAACCGTAGGGTCCGCACGCTTAACGTTACGATGACAGTTATTATGAGTTTATGCATTTTGATGTACCAAAGTTAGTTCGGAGTCCCGGATGTGATCACGGACATGACGAGGAGTCTCGAAATGGTCGAGACATAAAGATTGATATATTGGAAGCCTATATTTGAACATCGGAAGTGTTCCGGGTGAAATCAGGATTTTACCGGAGTACCGGGAGGTTACCGGAACCCCCCGGGAACCATATGGGCCTTAATGGGCTTTAGTGGAAAGGAAGGGGCAGCCCAAGGTGGCCGCGCGCCTCCCCCCTTCCCTAGTCCTATTAGGACTAGGAGAGGTGGCCGGCCCCCCTCTCTCTCTTTCCCCCTCGGGGAATCCTAGTCCAACTAGGATTGGGGGGGAGTCCTACTCCTATTGGGAGTAGGACTCCTCCTGCGCCCTCCTCCTGGCCGGCGGCCCCCTCCCCCTTGGCCCCTTTATATACGGAGGCAGGGGGCACCTCTAGACACACAAGTTGATCCTTGAGATCGTTCCTTAGCCGTGTGCGGTGCCCCCTTCCACCATATTCCACCTCGATCATATTGTAGCGGTGCTTAGGCGAAGCCCTGCGACAGTAGAACATCAAGATTGTCACCACGCCGTCGTGCTGACGGAACTCTTCCCCGACGCTTTGCTGGATCGGAGCCTGGGGATCGTCATCGAGCTGTATGTGTGCTAAGAACTCGGAGGTGACGGAGTAACGGTGCTTGAATCGGTCGGATCGGGAAGACGTACGACTACTTCCTCTACGTTGCGTCAACGCTTCCGCAGTCGGTCTGCGTGGGTACGTAGACAACACTCTCCCCCCTCGTTGCTATGCATCACCATGATCTTGCGTGTGCGTAGGAAATTTTTTGAAATTACTGCGTTCCCCAACATCCTCACCACAGGGCAGCTCTTCACGGGCGGCGCGGAGATGACTCACTCCCCGCGGCGCGTACACACGCCTCCCCGGCGGCTATAAAAGCACCCCCTCCCCCCCGTCGCTGGCCACAGACGCCGTGCTCGCTGCCTCTCTCTCTCCACCGCCGACGAACCTCTACTATCTCCTAGCCCCAGCCGCGACGATGTGCGAGCGGTTCCCCGGCGATAAAGCGGCATCCAACGGCTTCGGCCGCCGCTCGCTGCAAGCGTGGGAGGCGCACCTGCTTTTCGAGGCCAACATCTCGGCGCCTCCAGACATGCGCGTTGGGCCGGCAGGATGGAGGCTCGGCGCCGGAGGCGTCCCCATCCCCCCCTGCCAGACATCGGCGCGCACCCCGACTACTTCGCCGGCGAGGTTGACCGCATTCAGTCGTCGCTGACCGAGGAGCAACGCGCCTCCCCGCGGTATGCCGCCGACAACCACGAGGTGTGGGCGGCGTACTTCCAGCGCCGTCAGGAGTAACGCCTCGCCTCCACCAAAGGGGCGCCGGTGGTGGGGGGCCGGTGGAACAGCGAGGGGCGACGCCTGTGGTGGTCCGCCCCCGGCCGGATGCTCCATGAGGTTCTCGCGCACCTCAAGGGAGGCAACAACCCGCCGCTCACATACCCGGCCGCCGCCCTGGTCCCCCGCCGCGGCGCCGGGCAATGAATGCCCAGGAGGTTTGTCTCCGACTCGTTGTCCTCGTCCCGCTCCTGCTCCCACTCCTCTTCCCACTCCTCCGGCTCTCCGGCGGTGTTCGACGTCAAGGTCGAGCCCGCAACAGAGACCCCACTCGGCCGACATCGTCATCAACGAAGGCGGCGGGCGCGCCTCGCCCTCGGCTCCTCCCCGACTCGGTAAGCCAAAGACGGAGCCGGGTCTCAACGCTGTGAAGAAGGAGCCTGGGCTCGCTCCTGTGAAGACGGAGCCCGGGATCGCTGGCGGCGAGAAGGAGGCGCTCGACGACGTGGCGGTCTTGAAGTGGGCGCGCGACGACTGGGCGCGGACGGAGATGGAGCACCAGCGCCGCGCCTATGAAGAGCTCGCGACACGGCATCGGCGAGCCCGCGACGAGGGGGTCATCGTCCTCGACGACGACAGCGACGACGGCGCACCACTCGCACCGGTCCGCCAAGCTGACGCCGGTCAGGGGTCCAACAGGGGCGGCGTCCGCGTCAGGGAGGAGAAGGCCGGTGATGACGACGGCAACTTCGCCAAGCTCACCGCGTTCTTCGCGCCGTAGAATGGCATTAACTTTGTTATGTAATTAAAACTATGCTATAAAATGTCATTTTCGCCGAACTTTAGCCGAATCCTATTTTGTATAAAAAAGATGTCACCTTCTGAGAGCGATCCTGGGACCGGCGGCTGGGGGCCCGAAAGCCCCCACGCCGATTTTAGCTCCGGTATGCCCCAGGCGGTGATTTTTAGCGCCTCC
>NC_041392.1:54939603-54948308 GCF_002162155.2 Triticum dicoccoides | reverse complement strand
TCTAAGTACATCATGGCCAAATTACTTATGTGATGTGGCGCATCTTGGAGGAGCGGAACCATTAGATCCAGGGTCTTCGGTGGCGAAATACAAGTTTACCGTGAGAAGGATCCATTAGATCGAGAATTCAACTTTGAGCTAGAGCTCATCTACACCCGATGAACGATAAATTCAGAAGTAATACTAAGAAACTTTAAAAAAATCCGCAAGGAGCATGAAATTTTTTCTGGTATTTGGACATTCAAGTAGGTCGCGACAAAAAAAATTATGCCCAAATAGTTCTCTTTTGCAAAGTTTCTTTCACAACTAAAATTTGTTTTTTCCCACGACGTCCTAGGATGTCCAAACTGTATGAAATTTTGCATGTACATCGCGCATTTGAGCATCTTTCATGCCAAAAAGACCTCATTTTATTTGTTCCGTATTTAATTCGAATTTACTGTTCATGTCCGGGTGAAGATGGGCCCGAGCACTGAATCGCCTCGTCCCAATTAGAGCATTGTAACACCCCAAATTTTTGTTCTGGATATTTCCTCCGCACGATTCAGCTCCTGCCTTTTTCGTTAGGAGTTCATTGGATTTTCATTGAATTTTAGTGGCACGTGGTTGTGAATTGGTTAAACATCTCCCTAAAACTGTAAAACACCATAGTCATGGACCTCAACACCCCTTGTCATTGAAAATCCTAATCCCTCGCTCTTATCTCTAAAACCCTCATTCTAAATAATGCCAGGATTAAACCCTAGTTTCCCATTTACAAAGGGGCCCTCGTTTCATTGTTTCAAATGAGCCCAAAATATTCAAGGGTAGTCTCCTACACCTATGAACCTCATGTATGCGAACCTATTGTAATGTAATATGCAATATTTTGCAACTAAAATTAATTCCTTTTCCTGCCTTATGGAGATATTAAATCCTTGAAAACATCCCAGCTGCTGCCAACATTCTATATAAATTTGGAGATGCTCCTTACACTGGATATGACCTCCGGTAGCAAGATCAGAACAGTCCTGATGGTAGAGGCCCCAGATTTAATTATATTTCCCATATTCCAATTTATACACAGTACAAAAGCAACCCTCATTTATTTTGCTTTTTTAATCCTCCAAAAGTTCATGGTTCTAACCCGTGGTACCTAGACACCAGATTTTCAATACTATGTGGCGCTTTAGTTCAAAACTTGGTGGCTATAATCCATTCAACTTTCTGCTCAAATTGCAAAATATGGTAAAGTAATTTTGCAATCATCCAAATCCTTTGGAAATAAATTCTACAGTATGTTTTACTCTCAACAATCAACCTGGCAAATGCTCAGCTCCAGGAGAATTTTTTTTTGAGGGGTAAAGAGAGCTCTTTCATTCATTCATAGCAAAATTACAATCATTCTGAATTACATGAAAGATTTCCAGTGGCACGTTGTCCAGCATAAAAAAATCTCCATGCATTCTAGCATGGGCTGCCAACTCATGTGCGGCCACGTTGCACTCTCTTCTAACTTTACTAACCTTGCACAAACTGAATTCAAGCATACACAGCTTTGCTTCCTCATAAGTAGTCCACCACTTTGCATTGTTCCTTTCTTTTGCATTTACAGCCGCGACAACTGCGGCACAGTCCCATTCCACCTGCACATGTTCCTTGTTTAAATCCCTTAAACACATAAGACCAATCAGCAGTGCATTAGCTTCAGCTTCCTCTGCATCAGCACAAGAATGAAGCTGATGGCCTACAGAGAAGACAACTGCTCCGGTGCTGTCCCTGGCGACTGCCCCTGCCCATGCTGCATTCAAAGCTGAAATAAAGGAAGCATCAGTGTTAAGCTTAATGCAATCACCTTGTGGTCTGGACCAGCGGATGGTCGGCTTCAATTCCTGAGCAGTGGGCGATTGCATTTGTACATCGTACAGAGGTTTTTTCCCTTTCACATCACCTCTACTTTGACTGTTTGAATTTAGAGTTTCCCAATAATTCTTCAGGAATAGGACTGAGTCAGACACCTTTGCTTTTCCTTTGTCATGCACAATGTCGTCCCTAAGATGCCAGGAACGCCATAAAACCAAGAGCAACTTTTCTTGCATGTCTCCAGAACAAAGACTGAGAGCATGAAGTAGCCAGTCCGGGTCCCGAGTAACAAGCAGAGTTTCACTTGGTAAGGTCCAGTGCTCTCTCATTTCCTCCCGGAGAGCTGTAGTTTTGGTACATTTCAGAACAGCGTGTTGGGCATCCTCCGTCTCTCTGCCACATATATTACATGTGCTATCAACTTCAAGTGTTCTCTTCCTTTTGTTCTCTTTTGTGGGGAGTGAGTCAGTGGCGATTCTCCAGGCCACAATACGGATTTTGTGAGGGACATGCGCTTTCGAGATCAAATTCCAAAGATTTTCCCTTCCAGTGCTTGCATTACTTGATGATCCGGCTATTGTTTCCTGCTGCTTCAAAAACATTCCCAACTTATAGGCACTCCTTATCGTGAACATACCATTTTCCTCATAGTTCCACGCAAGGTGATCCATTGTTTCGTTGACTGGGAGATTTATCTTGCAGATTTCCTCAGCGTCAAAGCTATGGAATAGCTGTTCAATAAGGGGAATATTCCATTCTCTTGTTTGCGGCAAAATTAATTGACTAACCCATCTGAAACGGCTGCGACTTTTGAGTGATTTAACCATGAGTCCTGATTACCTTGGGATCCAATTATCTCTGAGAAATTGGATGCTTTTTCCATCCCCAACTCTCCACACAACACCTTTCTTTAATAGTTCAAGTCCGAACTCTATCCCTCTCCACACAGGTGATGCATCTCTCTACCGGTAACAAAGTTAATCATATAATGAATGCCAACTGATGAAGTGCTCCACTGTCTAATCCTCTGCACCAACCTTCCTATTGCATAATTAGACGCACATAGAACCAATTCGGCACAGTTTCACTACACTGAATGAGCACAGTGACATCTTAATGCCACTACCTGTAGCTCACCGCGGTGACTGCCTCAGTGGCAAGGCAAAACCCTGGTCACCCTTACCTATGGCCGCCGGTCCCCTACGCCTGCAGCGCGCCGTCTGTGCACGCCCCTTGCCCACTATACGCTCCTACAATCCTCACCCTCCGTAGTCCTCCACTGTGCTCCGGTGCCGTGCCCGGACCCCGGTGGAAAGCTCCGCCGGGACGTCCATGTGCGCCACTGCTCGGCCAACTGTCTGCTGCCGCCGTCGCGTTGACGCTGCAGCGCACAACCTCCGTGTGTCATTGCTTACCTCATCATGCTCTCAGGCCCGGCTCCTACACAGTCGCCGGCAATCACGCGCCCAAGCGCAATCATTCATGGCGTCCTCTCCGCCTCCGTCTATTTAAGCCGTTCCCGAGAACTCCCGCTCCCGCTTGATCCATCCTTCTCCTCTCCCCTCTATAGACCTACTACTATCGCGATAAATCAGCCGCTAGTGCCCTTCTCCTTCATCTCCGGTGAGATCACCGCCCGAGTTGCTCGACCGTGGCGAGCCCCTCGCGCCTCCCCTCAGTAGCGGAGCTAGATGCAGACTACGCCTGGGGCTATGCTATGTTGAGTGATAAACTTCTATGATTTTCTATGCTTTGCATGAAGAAATTACAAAGGAAGTTGTTTTTAGGCCTGGGACTAGAGCCCTAACTGCCCCAGGCCTGTCTCCGCCACTGCCTCCCCTCTTTGATTAATCCCTCCAGAATGATAAAATAGACACGTATGAGCTCCCCAAAACTTCCTTTGCCCTGCAGGACGACCGTAGCGTCGGCATCGTCAACAGATGACGAGCTCCTCCGCGGGAGTTCTCGGGATCCCGGCAATAGCTTTCGGCGCCTCTTCTGATGTCATGAGCGCAAGGTGGAAGACCACGACCGTTTGCCCCGGCATGTGGGACCTGTCAGCCCGCCTCTCAGGCTCTTTTATTTCACTGGGATTTTTTAAGGTTCTTTTATATTTCACTCAAGAGCATCTACAATCGACCCCTCGGTACCGGCCTCAAACTTCCGAGCGGGCTGCCTAACGCAAAAACCACACCCTACCAGACCTCATAAATACGGCTCAAACGCCTGAACTAATTAACCGGCACTACCACTCAGCCCATATTTCAGGCGAATAAGGCTAGTCATAGTGGAAGTAACTTAGCTAGTAACATAGCACACTCCAAGAAAATTTTGCTTACGTGGCATGTAGTTAATAATAAGTGATAACATAATATGTTACTGTAACATAGTGCTTCCCAAGATAAGATGAGTCTACAAGCTAATAAATGAAGTCCTTTATGACACTACTACTATGTTACTTTGCACTATGAAGATAGTAACTTAGACTAGTGTCATATGCATGATACTAGTATAAGTTACTCCCCACTATGACCAGCCTAAGGGAACGCCCGAACACGCTCACCACATAGGACTGACTGCAAGGGCCCACCCAGTCACACGCAGAGACCGTCGGTCCGACAGACGCCTCCTTCGGTCCTCGATGCAGGCACATTCATGGAGCCGTGTGGCGTCGTTCTGGCGTGTTGCTCGCTATTTAAGTCGGGCGGCGACAGCCCAACCCTAACCCTTCCCAATTCCTTCGATCTCCCTCCCACCCACACCGCCAGCTTCCATCCGCTCGTTGTAGCTGCTAGTCATGGCCCGACAGAGGTCACCACATACTCCATGTTGACGCCAAAGCGCTGGTTGTAGCCGCTAGAGGAGATATGGGCCTGGCGCGCTGCTCGTTTTGCCGCCGGCTTTCTGCCAGATTTGCGAGAAGGGGAAGGTGAAGCCGGAGGAGGACGACGCTACTATGCAGGAGGAGGCGCTGGAGCTGGTGGAGGCGGTCGCGACAGATCCATCATTCGCCAGCTTCGACATGGCCAACACCATGGCATAGTTCAAGGGACCCAGGCGGAGGAGCTGGTGGAGCAGCAGGCCCTACACGAGTCCTTTGAGTAGGAGCACGAGGTGGAGGCGGACCGCCGCATCCTCCTCCAGCGGAAGGCGGAGATTGATGAACTCTTCGCCGAGTTCGAAGAGGAGGACGAGGGCAAGTCGGTTGTGCGCCCGGCCACCAGTGACCACGAGGCCGGCGGCTCAGGCACTACTAGCATCAATATCTCTGACTATAATAATTCAAATGACTCCATCGAGAATAGTAATAACCAAATTCGAACTGATTTCATCAACAACAATAATACAAAAAATTGCAAAATGAAACTAACATCACATGATTACCTCAAATAAGAACCAAATTAGACTGATTTCATCGACAACAATAATACTTCAGTGCTTCAAAAAAAGTTTCTTTCTTTTTCCTCCTTCAGTGGTAGAATTTTCAGATCACTTTCTTTCTTTTTCCTCCTTTTTTCAGCACCCGACAATTGCTTCTTCTTAGGTAACATGGCAGGCTAATGTCCTAAAATCATGAAGAAAAGATTAAAAGAGGATAAAAGAATTAGGAATTTATACATCGGATGATTGAAACCCTAGACATGTACATAGAATGACAAAAAAAATGATAGATTGGATTAGAAAATTTTAAAACTTCGTGCATACTGAAATTGGAGGCTGGATTACGGGTGTATAGTTGAATACGTACATACTAAATAAAGAATAAATAAAGTACTGAAATTGTTAATTAGGCTTTGGGGGATGGACAGGAAGTGAGGAATATGGATGGAAAGTTAGAAACATTCAAACGTACTTCAGGGATTGAGGACGGCCGCGTTGCAGACTTCAAGACTTGCAGCCGCCAGCCAGATGTATACTTGTATACGTATTGCGCGGTGCCGCCTTGCCGGATGCCGGATGGCCGGGCTGCCTGACTGTTGTGTGGCGCGCCGCGCGCACAGCTCCAGCGGGCAGCGAGCCAGCGGCGGCCGAGGCCAGGGTGACGTGGCAAGGCGCCGAGCGACGGAGCGAGGAGGCCGACGGGCGTCACGGCGCCTGACGAACCTAATCTACGAAGGAATAGGAAAACGAGCAGTTCGTGTGCATGGCTACTGGCGTGGGTCACGGCGCCGCTTCGCGTTCGCTAATCTATCGGCGATCGCTAGCTAACTTTTTCTTTACAATAGCGATCGCTAGCTATCTGGGCCTAGCCTATTTTATTTCTTTTCTTTAATTCTTTTGTATTTTTTATCTACTTTTTTGCTGGGCTATAGTATCTATTGTTGTAAAGCAGTAAAACAGAGCTACCTACAGCCTTTCACAGCAATTTGACACCCTGAACCGTCCGATCATCTCGCTAAACGCTCCCGATCATCTTCCCGTCACCCTGCGCGTTCTCCACAGCCTTTTACTACGCTCAGCCTGATCGTCCTGGGCCGGCCCAAAGTTACCGGGCTGCTACTCCGGAGAACGACCTGAACCTCCTCTCATTGGCTAATGCAGCTTAACGTTCGATCCTGAATGGACGGTTGCGATCGACGCAGGGCTTCGTGTTCGTCGCCGATTTCAGAATCGTGCAGGCGGAGCTGGTGGCAGCGTCTCCTCTCGCCGCCGCAAACCGTCCCAAAACACATTGCACCAATTGTCGCGTCTTATTCATCCCCTTTCCACACAGGGGTGAAACTGCCCTCTGGCCTTCACCGTCACCTCATCCATGTATTGGTTCCAATCCTTGCCATTGACCTTGGAAGCAAGCTCTCTAGCGACTGTGATGGATTCATCACGGATCTGGAGAAAAAGGGTATGGAAGGAGAGACCCTTTCCACCACTGCTATCGGCCCAGTCGCCCAGATCTATGATTTTGCCATGACTTCCACGAATGTAATTTCATGCTGAAATTTGTGAAGCACACAAATTATTTGTCAATGTTACCAAAGAAATTCACATTTTTTTGAAACATACTTTCTCATATTCCTGATTCAACCGGCAACCATCCATCTTTTCTAGTGATCTTCATCTAAGGCAAGCCAATCAACTATCATGTGCCCCGTAACATTGCTCATGATTCACTTGTGTAATGTTCGTCTTGATCTATGTGTTTCATGTGTGTATGATTCATATGCTTGCATGTCATATGTGGTTGTTCATATGCTTGCTATGAGTACTTTAGATGTTGCATGTATGAAAATTGAATGTGATGATTCACCCTAAATAATGACTAAACTTGTTAAAAGTAACAAGATGCAAACCTAAGAACAATGGCTCACGAGACCTTAAGCAGACATTTTACTTTATGGTCCATGTGACCTTAAACGGATGAGGCCCCATTCCGCACATTGGTTCTGCCATCACAGGGATGGTTGGCGACTTTATTTACTTGTACTCATTGATCCCCAATTAAGCTCGAGATGACACATAAGTCGCCCGAGTTGGTTTAGCTACTTTATTTACTTGTATTTGTTGTGCCCCGCCCCGCTGATCGGTTCTACCATCATAGGGATGGTTGGGTACTTGGCTAGAGTGTGTATGTCTTGGACATGGGGCGATCGCTCGTCACTAGAATCTAGCCATTGACGTTTGGTTGGGTTTGTGTGTCATTTTGTTTAGCCGGTGTGTTCAAATCGTGAATATGAAGGCAGAATACAGAGCCAGTGATGTACGGTGCAGTCCATGGGACCCTTTCTCTGCCAATGTCGTCTCTGCTTCATTGGTCCCAGGGGACCATCTCTTTCCTTTTGGAAATTATCGTATCTACCATGCTAGTCTCAGCTTCATAGGTAATTGGGTGTGTCTAATTAACAAACAGCCGTCTGATTTTTATATTGGGCTTACGTCGTTTTTTAAGCCAATTGCAATGCGCCAGCTGTACTACACCTGCTATGTAGTACGTTCCACACCTCCCCGCTCTTACGGCGGCCCCCAAAAACTTACAATGGACATTCTAAATCCTTATTCAGCGATTTTGAGTGACTGCTTTATATTAGCTCAAAGAATTGGGTCAGTATCCTATGCTCATTGTCCAAGAGGGGCAAACCAAGTGGCACACAAGTTAGCTAGATGTTGTTACAATTTTAATTCTATAATCTTGTGGGATAATGATCCTCCACAGTTTATTCTAGCTGAACTTGTTTCTGATGTATCCCTTATTTGAGTTGAATAAAGTGTGCCACAAGTTCAAAAAAATAAAAATACAATGGGTTTGGACTTTGGACGTGAAGAAACTGAACCGAACATCAGGCTGTCTCTTTTTCACATACAAAGGCTGGGAGTTGGATGACGCATAGAGCAACATAAAGAGGCCCCTGTGTAAAAAGCTCTGGATCTTCCTCTTCTAGCTCAAATGTGATGCAAAACAAACAAAAAAACACAGAAAAACATGTATGTGACAAGCAAATATAACAAATACAAAAGTTACGATGAAGATGACTGAGGACAAAGTAACAAAGTGTTCTACGAGAAAACAAAATTACTTCATCTGTTTTTACTTCAACAAGACAAAGAATGACTAAACAAGGACTGAAGGGGTTGCACTTAAGATTAGTTATCCATCCGTTGTTGGCATTTGTTTCTCTTTCTTTCTCTTTTTTTTTCTTTGGGCTTGTTTGTGATGCGGCCCCAGCACCTACCGTTGGATGTATCGGTGGTTGCTTTGTAATACAAAGTGAGGGGAAACCCTTTTTCTTAAAGGATGAGCAATATCAAGATAATGAACATGCATGGATGGAACTCAAGAATGATTAAATATACAAGGGAATGGTAACGGAAGGTTAAGGTATAAAAAAACAAAGATAACCGAGGAAAGAAAGAATGAGGGTGAAAAACAA
>NC_041392.1:54929515-54939090 GCF_002162155.2 Triticum dicoccoides | reverse complement strand
AGGATGAATGACAAATGAAGTAATGGAGACATCTACAAAATGTCGATGATTTCTTGCATGCATGCTCAATGTGTTTTTAGAGTTTGTTCACACTTTTTTCACTCAATTTGGCTGCAGCACGCCCACAAGACTTCTCTATCTAATACTTCCTCTGTCCGGAAATACTTATCATCAAAATGGATAAAATGGAATGTATCTAGACATATTTTAGTTCTAGATACATCTCTTTTTATCCATTTTGATGACAAGTATTTTCGGACGGGTACCTCCGTTCACAAATATAATATATTTTGGATATTTCAATACGGACTACATACAGAATGAAATGAATGAACAAACATACTAAAACGTGTCTATATATGTCCGATTCATGAAAAAGTTAGAGCATCTTATATTTGTGAACAGAGGGAGTATATTTTTGTAGACTTTTCTCACTACTAGAACATGGAAAATGCAGCTATCCCTAACGTTCAGTTTTCATCATTTTTCCCCCATAAAATATTTCTCCGGCTTCCGTGAACAAGTGATAGTACCTTATTATTTCCTGAAGAAAACTGATAGTACCTTGTTCTTTCCTGAATAATTGAGAGATACTCAACACTAAGGGTTATTCACTCAACAAGAGATAAGCGCCGGGTGTATGCGGGAAACTAAAGACGGAAGAAACATCATACTAAAAAAATGTATGTAATCATCGCTAAGGATACATCATATCACAACACAAACTTTAGAAGTAAACTTGTGCCACTGACAAAAGCCACTAAACAAAAATCAAAGAAAAGAAACGGAAATAAGTGGAGAAACTGAAGCGAGTAGGAAGATGGACATATAATGAAGGACCGTCTACCTACCTAACTCATGCTTGGGCCAAAAGGAATAAAGAAAAGAAACTGAAAAGATAACAAAGAAGATAATATCATCTGAAAGGCTGAATGATGAGTAAAACTCATGAATGATAAATAAAACAATGATGTGTGCTCTCTGAACATTGACCGGTGAGTCAACTATAAGAGCAATGACTAATAATAATAATCCTTGATAGACCAATAGACTAAGAAGATCATCTCGAGCTCATTGCCGACCTTTGTCTTGCATGTTATTAGCACATCCGCTCCAACCTCAAGTCCAGTCCTAGTAAGAAACTTCTTCCATCCATGCTTGAAGAAGATCAGACCATCGGGTGCGGTGTCATACTCGGTCATAGTGAAGCTCTTTTTGCCCAAGCTTAAATGCGGGAATCAACTACAGACTAAAATTAGTGAATCAACCACAAGACTGATGTTGGGATACTGATCAACTAAATGAAACAAGATTGAAATCATAAAACGGAAGCACGGCCGCCTGGAGCCGCCCCAAGGGGAATCATATCAGGTAACAAAGGCCAGCAAAATTTAGCTCGATTCAGAAACAGAATAAGGCTTACTTGTGTCCTTGCTATTTTACTTGGCAGAGAAGAACTCAAGAAAAAATGTGATCACCTTCCTGCTGCAAAGACTGAATTTAAATTGATAAGTCTTAGAAAATACACAACAACAATACACCTGAACCCAGCAGGATGAAACCTCAGTGAATGAATAATTCTGATAATTGATTGTGCACTGGATATACTAAGAAAACAATTATAATGCACAAACTAAAAAAATAAACTGATAGCTTACTTAATTAATAGGTTCAAACTGGCTCCTAACCACACACATGAGTCTGAATAAGATACATCAGTGTTGTTATTCTTTCAGGAATGAATAAGCATGGGTGCTGCCTATGTGACACCCTAATTAAGTGTCCATGACTAAAATGAAAAACAGAAAAAGACACATACAGAAACCTGAAAATGACACCTACTGTGGACTGAAGCAAATTACACCTACTGGAACCAGAAACTGACGCCGCTCTTTGTTAAGAAACTGAAACCTGAAGAACTTGGGTACAAATACTACACTTGGTCCTTGATGCCAATGTATAGCTAAGATGAACTTCCAGCGATCAGTTTTCAGAAAAAAAAGAGACACTGGAGACAGCAAAAAAGAAGACCGAAGAAACACTAGAATGAACTGAAGATATTACTGATGCTCTCTGAACATTGACTGATGAATCAGCTATCTGAACATTGACTGATACTAATGAACATGCTACAGAATTTAGACTAACAGAAGATGTGACGACGATCTGAACAATTACTAAAACTGAAATACTGAAACTGAAGAGAGAACACACACTGATCAACTAAATGAAAAATTAATGAAAAGAGAGCCAAAGATTTTGGAAGCTGCATTTCAGAGTGACTGAAAAAAATGAACAAATGAAAGCTGAAAGACTGAAAATAAAGAAAAGACCCAACACTGAACAACAATGAAAAAGTACACTGACTAATGAAGTACACTCATAACTGAAAAAAAAAACTGTTTGAAGGCTGATATATAACTAAAATCTCAGGACTGAATGACTAAAGAATGATGTAAGCTTGAAGAATGAGAAACATACTGAACATTTACTAAACTGATGGATTCCCATTTACTAAACTGATGAATAGCGTGGATGGGTGCCTGCAAAAAAAAAAAACTCAGGAGCGTTCCTGATGAACTAAGAGAGATCCGCCGACCTCCTCTCCAGACTAACATCTCCCGTACCTGCGGCCATCCCTGTGAAGCACACCTCCTGGATTCAAGCGCTACCTCTCACCCGAAAAGCCCAACAATAAAAAAGCACGACAAGATGACCCGGTACGCGGAGACTGAGGACAAACCAACGCACAGAGATTCGTGCGAATCCGACTGACAGAAAAATGGCCTGAGACGAATTTAAAAACAGACATCTGGAAAATAGTAAAACTGTAATTATAAACCGCCTAATTAACTATAAATCGTTGCTAACGCGCTCATAGTGAAACGAAAGGGATGACAACAACACGCTCAATTGATTATAAGCCGTTGCTAACCCAAACTAGAATAATCACACCAAGACTTTATTTTATTCTCTTGAGTGCGGTACATGGGAACACATGCCCGGGACGTTGGCAACTACTACTATTTTTTTTATTCAATCACACAGGAAAACGCGCTGGATGTTCCTACCTAATCATGAAGTCAGCCAAGCCGTGGATGTTCCGGAGCAGCGGTGGCCCTTCTCTCACCCCTCTCTACCACATAGTACCACCGACAGAACTTGTTGAATCCATGGCTACTCCTGCCTCAGGGTGTCCATGGCTCCATCTCCTCGCCATCCTGCTTCTTCTCCCTTCCATGTTCGGTGAGGCAAAGACCGCAGCACGGCGAGGCACTTGGTTCACAGCCCAGACAGCAGCACTGCTCCGATGGAAATCCAGCCTGACAAGCGTCAGCAGCGGTTCAGCCTTGAGCACCTGGAGCCCCGGCGTCCACCCCTGCAACTGGACGGGCATCACCTGCCGCCGTGCAGCTCAAGGCCCGGCCATCACTGGGATCTCCCTCCCAGGAGCTGGCCTTGCCGGGCGGCTGGACGTGCTCAACTTGCAGCCCCTGTCCTTGCTCACCAGCCTTGACATCAGCAACAACTTCCACCTCTCAGGGCGGATTCCACCAACCGTCGGCATGCTCCCCATGCTTTCCATGCTCAACTTCTCCGGTAACCAGCTCACTGGAGGCATACCTCCAGCCATCGGTGAGCTGGGGAGCCTCACCGTGATGGACCTCTCCTTCAATGGCCTCTCAGGTACCATTCCTGCAAACATTGGCAGGCTTCAGTCCTTGCAAAGTCTCCGGTTATACCATAACAACTTAACTGGAATTATTCCTCCTTCCCTCACCAACCTAACTTTGCTCAGAGATTTAAGTCTGTTCACAAACCATCTTACTGGTTCAATCCCCGTAGAGCTCGGGAAACTCGCTGCTTTGGAGGAGCTAGATTTGGCTGATAACTATCTAACTGGTACTATTCCGAGCAGCATTGGAAACCTTACTAAACTAGGCTACTTAGGACTGTCCCAAAACTTACTTATTGGTTCCATTCCTCACGAGATGACACACCTTAATAATCTTACCATGCTCATGATATCACACAATCAATTCACGTCCACTATCCCTGCATCAATCACAAACTTAACCAAGTTGCAACTGCTAGGAGCCAGCAGGAGCAACTTAAGTGGCCACCTTCCTGAACAAATAGGATCACTCACTGATCTTCGTGAGGTCTACCTTTTCGGTAATAAACTTACCGGGAGCATTCCTTTGAGTCTCGGAAATTTGACGATGCTCACATATCTGTACCTTTACGAGAACAACTTGTCTGGGTTCATTCCTTATGTGCTAGGGAATCTTGCTAACCTTCAGGAGCTTAGCCTCTCCTCCAATGCTTTAGATGGTGATCTGCCATCTAGCATAGGAAACATGACTTCCCTCACCTCCCTTCGCCTTCAAAACAATAGCTTTTCTGGCACAATCCCAGCTGAGCTAGGCAATCTAGAGAATTTAGTGAATCTTTACCTCTACTTCAACAAGTTCTCTGGCTCAGTCCCTCCAAGCTTTGGAAACTTCAGGGAAATGACAGATTTGAGGCTGTCGGGTAATAGACTGTCTGGACCTTTGCCTCACACACTTTCAAACCTCACCAATTTGGTGGACATTGAGTTGAGTTACAACAATCTCAGCGGACACGTGCCTGACTTATGCCAGGGCAAAAAACTCCAATGGTTTTCCGCAACTACCAACCAATTTAGTGGATCCTTTCCAGGAAGTTTCAAGCACTGCAGCTCCTTAATCATCCTTGACATCATGTATAATCAGATGGAAGGAGATATAGCACAACAGCTTGGGGTGTACCCACATCTGAAATTTGTTGGGTTAACTTCAAACAAACTGCACGGTCAGCTTTCAACAGACTGGGGTTCATGCGGTAACTTGACAGAACTGCGTTTAGGAGGAAACATGATTACTGGTCATATACCTCGTGAGCTCACAAAGCTAACCAAACTCAGAAAACTCGACCTCCATTTGAATAGGTTGACAGGGGAGATACCTCCTGAAATTGGCAAACTAGTCAACCTATATTTGCTAGATTTAAGCCAAAATAATCTATCTGGAAGCATTCCTCAACACATTGGTCGAATGGATGTTCTTGAGGTTCTCGACCTGTCAAGCAATCAATTAGGTGGAAGAATACCAGAAGAAGTTGGGAAATGTGTGAGACTACAGTCCATGAAACTGAACAACAACAGCTTAAACGGCAGCCTTCCTGGTTCCATAGGCAAACTGATTCACCTACAGACAACACTTGATGTCAGCCATAACAACCTACATGGCGCCATTCCTCCAGAAATAGGAAATCTAGATATGTTGGTAAGCATAAACCTCTCCCACAATCAATTCAGTGGAAGCATTCCTAACACGGTAGCAGGACTCCGAAGCATGTCCGTATTTGATGTCTCCTACAATAGATTACAAGGCACAGTTCCGGGAAGGATCCATAATTCCTCGGCAGAATGGTTTCTTCACAATAGAGGTCTCTGCGGGGAGCTGGCTGGCCTTCCGTCTTGTCATTCTTCTGCTGCAAATCATCAGAAAAAGGACCAAATCCTCATGTTAAAAGTGGGTGTCCCTGTTTTTGTGGCTATTACTTGTATAGCTGCATGCATCTTCTTCACTTTGATTTTGAGGAAGAAATCCTCTTCTAGAGAAAGTGCCATTGTAAAGAGTGCGGACCTCTTCTCTATATGGAACTTCGATGGTAAAATAGCTTTTGAGGATATCATCAATGCAACGGATAATTTTGATGAAAAACACTGCATTGGAGAAGGAGGATTTGGTAATGTCTACAAGGTGAATCTCCCAGATGGACAAGTGGTTGCAGTGAAGAAGCTTCATCCAATTGAGGAAGGGATGCATGATGAGCAATGCTTTCGTCGTGAGATTGAAGTACTAACAAAAGTCCGTCAGCGCAGCATTGTCAAGCTGTATGGATTCTGTTCCCATACGCAGTACAGGTTCCTGGTTTGCCAATACATAGAAAGGGGGAGTCTAGCCTCAATCCTGAGCAACAGCGACCAAGCAATCCAATTTGATTGGCAGAAAAGAGCAACTCTCATCAAGGATGTTGTGCAAGCTATTTCCTACCTACACCATGGTTGTGATCCACCTATAATCCATCGGGACATAACAAGTAGCAACATTTTGCTAGATTCTGAATACAAGGCCTTTGTCTCGGACTTTGGCACGGCAAGGATATTGAAGCCTGATTCATCGAACTGGACCGCGCTGGCAGGGACATATGGCTACATCGCACCTGGTAATCAAACTACCCCAGTGAAAACTGCTGATTAATTACATAGCTCCTTCAAAAACAATCCCTTGTAACTATGCTGCCTTGCTTGACGCAGAACTTTCTTACACGCCCTTGGTCACCGAGAAATGCGATGTCTACAGCCTCGGCGTTGTGATGCTGGAGGTGCTGATGGGGAAGCATCCAGGAGAATTCCTAAACAGACCTGCAGCTGCGCAAGAACAAGACATGATACTTCAAGAGCATCTCGACCACCGTCTTCCCATGCCCAAGACCGACGAGGCGCAGGATATCAATCGGCTAATATCGGTGGCGTTTCAGTGCCTACAAGATTCCCCTCATGAGAGGCCAGACACGCAGCAGATCCATCGAGCTCTCAGTGTATGACTGGATCCTGATTCCCTGAGTTGCATACAGTGTAGTCACATACTAGTACAGTAGCACTGAACATGCTCGGCCGAGCGAATCTTCTAGTCTTGATGATTAATAAGCTGCAAATATGGTCACAAAAGATTGATGCATTGCATTGTTATATGGTCGGAATCAAGAATGAATTCCCTACCAAGCTCACCTTATATCGACCTGGGATCTTCGCCCAGGATTCGCGGAAGCTCAGGACGCATCCCGTTCCAATTAGCAACGGCTTGTCTTGGTTCGCCACTGATTGTCTCCTCTCCGGCCGGCGAATCACCCATCGACGGCGGCACTTTGCTTCTTTTTATCTCCGACGGCGGGCGACGGCGGGGGTAGGGAGAAGGGACGGGACAGCCGCAGAGCATTTTGATGGGCCTTGGAGGACAGAAATACAAAGCCCATTCGTTCACGCCCTTATCCAAGGTCAGCCCAATACGAAATTCAGCAGGGAGCGATTCGTAGCGACCGACCGACCCAACCTGGCCATGGGCAGCCCGGCCCATACGGCCCGACTTGCCATGGGCCTGCCCTGTGCCTAGATTTTGAGCCCGATGGCTGGGCCGGGCCTCGCTCGGGCCTGTCGTATTTGCAGTTTAAGGAAGAGGTCTGACCCGCGGAACGAGCCCCAATGGGCTTTTTGACTAATGGGCCGGGCTTGGACCTCATATTTAGGCCTGACGATAGGGTCAGGCCGGGCTTAGGCCTAGATTTTCTGTGTCGGGCTTTGGTAGGCGTGGCCCAGCCCGACGGATGGCCAGGTATACTCCCCACGGGAGTGTCGGCTACAGCGAGCCAGTAGTGGGCTGGTCCAGTAACAACATCATCTCGTCACGCATGTCTTTTTTAACTTCATTTATATTTGCGAAAATATTAAATACATATATTATGAAAAACTAAATTACTTGATTTTTTTAAGAAGTGTTCACGACACATTTAGAAGATGTAAATGCAGTGTATACAAATGTTCTTTTTTTATGCATCGGTGTATACAAATGTTCACACAATTTATAAAAACTATATTGTACCATACATAAAATGTACATTACATTTAGAATACATCCATTTCATACAAAATTTTGTAAAAAAAATTAAAAAAATGTTTATCCAATGTACAAATGTCGAGTAGTTAAAATTATACCATACTCAAAAATAACATAATGTGTATTAAAATGAACTTTACCATGTATTGGATTTTTCAAAGTAAGTATTTAAAAAATGTAAATCATGTATTTTGAAAATCCTTAAAAAATGTACGTGTATGAATAAAAGTATACTTCAAAACATATATTTAAATAATGTTTATCTTGTATTTTAAAACTGTTAAACATCTATAGAAAATGTTATTGATGTATACGAAAAATGTACAGCGTGTACGAAAAATGCTATAGATAAAAAATTTCCAAGCTTCACCACTTGTGGCTACATATATGCTTGACCGGCTTCACAACTTTCTCCCCAAACGAATCTAGCAAGAAAAAGAGAACTCGGGTAGCAACAATTCCATTATGTACCAACACATATGCAAAGAAGAAATGGTAACTTTGAGATTAGGAGACATCGGTATGTTGGCACTTAGGACCATCAGTCGCCGTCGTCCATTGGTTGTTGCTTCGGTGTCACAGCGGTCTCAACTACTTGTGGAAAACAGTGCGATGGGCTAGTAAATCATAAAGTTAGAGACAATGTCCCTGAATCTTGCTACGAAGGCTGATATCTATGCTTGCTCTTCTCAGCATTGAACTGCTCCTGGTCCTCCTCTAGGCGGAGGCAATATTGCAGTGCACACATGCAAGACTAGGATAGAACTATATTTGCTTGTATCGCCGAGCTTGATGCAAGGTTTTAGTCAACAAAAAGTTCGTTCGTCATAGAAGGAACGGAATTGCTCTACACACGACAAAGTACGAGCGATGTGTGCACGGCCACAAATCCAATGGACGTTGCTCGGCCGTGGACAGGATTCCCCGGCTGGATGTCATCGTCGTGCGCGAATCGTTCAGATTTTATTGTCCACCTAGCACTGCTCTAGAAGGAACTAGTGAGAATCTACATTCCAGAAATCAATTGGCATAATTGCACGCTTTCTTCTGTGTATGCATTCGTGCACACATGTTTGACATAGCAACTAGTATGACACAAGGAGAGTTTTGTTGCCGCTTTCCGCACAATGTACAACTCCTTTTTTTACGAGGACACAATGTACAACTCCTAGTGCGTAACTCGGTCCACAAACAGATTTTTCCAACACGACATGACTCGGATTCAAGATGGTTATCATGTTCCTAACAATTACAATGCTGCCTGAAAAAAAATCTTGGATCTGAGTAGAAACCAAATCCCTTGCTTGTTACTTATTACCATCGAAATATCTGAAAAACTCTCACCTGTTTTCTCTAGCCTCTAGGTTTGAATATTTTAATTAGTTCGTCACGGCAACTTTGACTCTAGAATGGTTCTAATACTCGACAATTAAAGTGGTGACGGCAACATCACAGGATCATGCGTTCATGACAATGGACACATGAGCAGGTAGAGCTAGTGCGCCATGTGATCATACATAATGGTGGCTCACCTCATGATCAAATCTTCGGCAACATACATGTACTCAATTAGCATGGTTGGTCACGACTGTGAAATTGAGAGTATCGATCTCTCTTCTCCAATTCTTTGCAAAAGCGTTGGCATCCTTTCATTTTGTGTTATGTTACCCACTTACTATCTTGTTGTTCCCTAAAAGTTGCATCCGCTTGATGCGACATTTTAAGCTAATAAAAGCGCTTTATCAAAAAAGTTGTTCCCTAAAAGTGTCACCTAGTTCTCTCAACAACTCAATCTGCTTTCATCGTCTTAATTAACTAAAGTTGGACTAGCTAACTAGTGCACTTGATATAATTAATTTAAAATAGTTTACA
>NC_041392.1:54921722-54929029 GCF_002162155.2 Triticum dicoccoides | reverse complement strand
TCCGAGAGCGATAAATTGTACATAACACCAACTTCACCACATGTGGCTATATATATATATATATATACCTGGCCAGCTTCACCCCCTTTCCTCAAACCAATCCGGCAAAAGAAAGAGAGTTCTCGCTAGCAAAATTCCGTTATATACCCACACAAATTCAAAGAAGAAATGCTAAGTTTAAGATATAATAGACATCGGGAAGTAGAAACTTAGGACGACCATCAATCACCGTCGTCCAAGAGGGTTATTGCTTGGGTGTTACACCGTTATCTACTAGTTACAGATAACAGCGAGATGCGCTAGTATGGCACAAAGTTACCATAGATATCCTCGAAACTAGCCAGGATGCATGATATTCATGCTTTTCCCCACTTTGTATGGGTTGTGCTCAATAGAGACTATCAAATATGATGTAGTGCTCGCATCTCCAGGATGGCCAGGAACCAGTCATCAAGCTTGATGGAAGGTTTGCGTCAATAAAAAATCCGTTATACTTAGAGAACCCACATACAAGAAATCAATGGGCCTAAATACACGTTTGATGAGCAAGTAGTAACCAGGATATGAGATGAGACTATTTTCATGTCAGTACGGCAACAAATGCTAATGCATCACGCCCACGTCAATCCACTGAAAAACAGACTTGTCCAACACGCCATCACTCTGATTCAAGACACATAGCATGTTCCTAAATTTTTTTATCCTCCCCCAACTTATTTCCTGAGTTCGAGTGGGAATTGAATACCTCGTTTGATTCTTACCAATGTATTATTTGAAAATCTCACACCTGTTTTATCTAGCCTTTAGTTCTGAATATTTTAATAAATTGTCCGCATATACTTTGAGTCTTGAATGGTTGTAATACTTCACAATTAAAATGGTGATGGCAAGTTGCAACATCAAAGTATCATGACACTGGACACATGATCCAGTAAGTGATTATCAAATAAAATCCTAAAATTTAGTTAGGTAGGTAAGTCACGGGTAGGATTTGATAATATGTATTTACTCGGTCATATTAATATGAGTATGGGCATGTAAATTATGAGCTAACATACTAGAATATTTATATCTTATTGCAACACATGAGTGTTTATCTAATGCTCTAAAAAGGGGAGGGAGCGGTATATGAAGATCCACCGCCGATTTCTTTAGGGGTAGTATAGTCTTTTTCTCAGGATAGGGTAGTATAATCATTTCCTATTTTTCAAAACAAAGGTGAGAATTTTAAGAGCTCAATTACTTAGCTTGGTTGGGTATGACCGTGAATTTAGGGTTTGTTTGAATCCTCTGCGGCTCCCAACTATGCAAACTCCACACGAGGAGCCGACCAAAAGGTCTGAGCTCTGTGGAGTGAAATTTGAGAAGTTGAGGCATCCCCTAGTGTAAAAACGAGGAGCCGCAAAATTATAGCTCCATGGAGACAAATATCAAGAGTTGGAAGGTTTAACTGTGAGTTGCCACTGCAAAAGAAAATGATTCACTCTTCCCTCAGAAAAACTACTGAATCGCTCCCCCCCCCACCGAATCTATACGCTCTCGAATCAGTACCCTGTCTTCTCTCCCTCGACATCCCCTTCTCCTGCTTGCAACCATAAACCAGCGCCCTGACCCCACCACCATGCCCGGCTCCACCATGTCGTCCACCATGAAGCCATTGACGTCAGTGCTCACCACGTTGTCCTCTGAGCCCACCTCTGTACAGACCTCTCAAACTGGGCCAGTTCTAGCTAGCCCAAACTGGTGCCGAACGGACTAGCAGCCTCCCTAGTTGGGTTGCCAGCTCAAGTGGCACCGAGAAAAGCTACGCTCCAGCTGAATGCATGGGAATCGCCAGCTGGAGTGGGAAAGTAGATTGGGAAGCTGGATTTGTAGAGTTGGAGGAGCTGGGAGAGGTTTCGAATAGGCCCTTAATAGTATCAATTAGTCTTTTCTAATTCTTCACAAAAAATGTCATTTCTAATTAATAAATCAACTGGTCCGTGTGAAAATTGTATAACTTTTTTTAGTGTTTAAGAGTGCGAACTAGTTCTCTCTACAATCTTAATTTGTTTTCGTTATCTTAGTTACCGTAGCCGGACTAGCTAGCTAACTAGTGCATTTGAAATTAATAATTAATTAAACACAATCCCCATATGTAACCAAATCAATTATGAAGTGTGTGGGTGGGTGGGTGAGGGTACATAAAGGATAATTGTTTTGAGCGGACATAAAAGATAAATGTGTTGTTAGAATTTAGTAAGGTGAATACAAGGCCAATAGATATCCCACCCACCTTCAAGATGTGTAGTCCTTTCGCTTCCTCTATATATACTACACCGTCTTCACTTGAATTAGCAGCATGCAAACTCTATCACCACTCCTCTTCCCTCACTTCTGGGTTCTCGCGGACGAGGACGACGAGGAGGATGGCGTCGACGGGAAGTGCGCCCGCGAATCGCCGGAGTTCTCGCCGACTTTTGACGCCGTTGGTCCTAGCAGCCAGGCGGCACGACAAGGGCCGACGCCTGAAGAAAAAAGCAGTTCAGATCGCTTGTTAGTTCGCCGGAGTACGGCGGCGACGACGATCAAGCCTTGGAGGGGCCCCCTGCCTAAGGTATGCCTCCCGACCCTCACACTATTTGATTTGATTCACCCCGAGTCATGGATTACGGTTAAGAGAGGGAAGAACAAGCGTCGGAATGTGGCCGAACCGGCGCCGGTGTTGGCAGTGGCGACCACGCCGGCGATCCCGGGGATCAGGATCAGGGCGGCTCGGGAGGCACGTTTGAATTCTTTACTGGGCCGAGATGGGCCAATTATGCAAGAACAAATGCCGCAGCCTGTTGGGCCGAAGATAGCTGGGTATGAGGCCCAGGCTATTCCGGTACCCACGGTCCTAGTTATCTTAGTTACCGTAGCCGGACTAGCTAGCTAACTGGTGCATTTGAAATTAATAATTAATTAAACACAATCCCCATATGTAACCAAGTCAATTATGAAGTGTGTGGCTGGGTGGGTGAGGGTACATAAAGGATAATTGTTTTGAGCGGACATAAAAGATAAATGTGTTGTTAGAATTTAGTAAGGTGAATACAAGGCCAATAGATATCCCACCCACCTTCAAGATGTGTAGTCCTTTCCCTTCCTCTATATATACTACACCGTCTTCACTTGAATTAGCAGCATGCAAACTCTATCACCACTCCTTCATCCACACAGTTCTACATCACAATTATTTGATTTTAGTAGTTTACTATAGTAAATAGGCTGTATTCCATCGTCACAAACTTAAGAGAGGATGGATTGCCAAAAAATGGAAATGAAGTTGAGAATACATATGAATAGGAGACACCAGGAAAGAAGCATATGTTTGTCCTACATGGGGATAAACTTCTTGACGCCTTCTTCCATGGCTCACAATCTGTCTTAGACGTGCTATATATAACGCAACTAAGCACCAGGTGGTCGATGTCACCATTTTTCTTAAGTCATCGTCTCAACAAGCTAGTACTCCCTCCGTTCGGAATTACTTGTCTCGGAAATGGATGTATCTAGAACTAAAATACGTCTAGATACATCCATTTCTGCGACAAGTAATTCCGAACGGAGGGAGTACAACATAACTTGGAGTCCTCCATTTTGTTTCCTCTCATAATTTGTATCTTGGCTTCAAGCTGGTATAACGCCTTTGGTGCAAATCTGGCACTCAGTGACTAAAAATTTGACTCACAGCCTTGATGTTGACAAGATTTGGAACTGCTATTATGCTCGGAACTTTTTTTGTTTAGTTGTTTGATGCCAAATCGTTTGGATCAAGAAGAGGGGTTGATACTTCTGCCTCCAGATAGGCTTGCAACATCGATCCATGGCGATAGAGAGATTTCTAGCTGCGTTGTGGGGCATCCCTGGACACCTACTGCTGCATGTCAAAGAGGCCGGCCAATGAAGCGCCGGCAGAGTAGAGCGACAAGGTGTGTGGCGAGAAGCAGCGGTGGTGGCTTCGAGACCGTCATGATGCCTGATCGATCGAGCTCAATTAATTAGCTTGGTTGGTTGTGACAGTTAATTTAGTAGTCAATGAATGAGCCTCAGGTAATGATTTTATCTCTATTCTGGTATGTCACATCAATTAGCCTTTTCTAATTCTTCGGAAAAATGCCATTTCTAGTTAATAAATCAACTGATCCGTGTGGAAATTGTTGTAGGAGTAGCTTTCTTGTTAGTGTATCTAATCCCTTGGAGTGCAAACTAGTTCTCTCGACAAACTTAATTTGTTTTCATTATCTTAGTTAAGTGAAGCTGGAGTGCTGGACTAGATAGCTGACACGTTCATTTTGCATCATATTTTCCTACTGTTATTTATGATGTTTTCATGCATAATAATACTTTTTAGAGTAATTCTAATGCATTTTCTCTCATAATATGTAAGGTTCACACAAAGAGGGAGAATACCGGCAGCTAGAATTCTGGACCTGAAGGCCACCTATTCTGCACATCTCCAAATGAGCTGAAACTTCACGAGGATTTTCTGCGGAATATATAAGAATTATTGGAGAAAATAACTACTAGAGGGGGCCCACCAGATGGGCACAACCCACCTGGGCACGCCAGGGAGCCCAGGCGTGCCCTGGTGGGTTATGCCCTCCTCGGCCCACCTCCCCAGTGCCCCTCTTCTGGTATCTAAGTCATTTTCATCTAGAAAAAAATGAGGAGAGTACTTTCGGGACGAAGCACCACCGTCTTAAGGCAGAATTTGGGCAGGAGCACTTTTGCCCTCCGGCGGAGCGATTCCGCCGGGGGAACTTCCCTCCCGGAGGGGGAAATCATCGTCATCATCATCATCACCAACAACTCTCCCATCTTGGGGAGGGAAATCTTCATCAACATCTTCAACAACACCATATCCTCTAAAACCCTAGTTCACCTTTTGTATTCAATCTTTGTATCGGAACCTTAGATTGGTGCTTGTGGGTGACTAGTACTGCTGATTTCATCTTGTAGTTGATTATTATATGGTTTATTTGGTGGAAGATTATATGTTCAGATCCATTATGCTATTTAATACCCCTCTGATCTTGAGCATGAATATCATTTGTGAGTAGTTACTTTTATTCTTGATGTCACGAGAGAAATCTTGTTGCAAGTAATCATGTGAACTTGATATGTGTTCGATATTTGGTTGGTATGTACGTTGTGATTCCCTTGATGGTGTCATGTGAACGTCGACTACATGGAACTTCACCATATTTGGGCCTAAGGGAATGCATTGTGGAGTAGTTATTAGATAATGGTTTGCGAGAGTGACAGAAGCTTAAACCCTAGTTTATGCGCTACTTCGTAAGGGACTGATTTGGATCCAAAAGTTTAATCGTATGGTTAGATTTTATCTTAATACTTTTCTCGTAGTTGCAGATGCTTGCGAGGGGGTTAATCATAAGTAGGTTTGTTCAAGTAAGAACAACACCTAAGCACCGGGCCACCCACATCTTAAATTATCAAAGTAGCAAACACAAATCAAACCAACATGGTGAAAGTGACTATATAAAATTCCTGTGTACCCTCAAGAACGCTTTGCTTATTATAAGAAATTGTTTTGGCCTGTCCTTTGCCACAAAACGATTGGGCTACCTTGCTGCACTTTATTTACCATTACCGTTATTTGCTCGTTATAAAATATCTTGCTATCAAACTATCTGTTACCAACAATTTCAGTGCTTGCAGAGAATACCTTGCTGAAAACCGCTTGTCATTTCCTTCTACTCCCCTATACTTGTGGGTCATCAAGGCTCTTTTCTGGCGTCGTTGCCAGGGAGTGAAGCGCTCTTGGTAAGTGGAAATCGGTAAGGAAACATTATTACTACATGATGAAATTTATTGTCACTTGTTACTATGGAGAATAATCCTTTGAGGGGTTGTTCGGTGTATCTTCACCTCGACCAGAACCACAATTAGTTGCCCCTCAACCTACTGCACCTACTGAAAATATTGGTTATGAAATTCCCACGGGTATGATAGAACAACTGCTAGCTAATCCTTATGCAGGAGATGGAACTGAACATCCTGATATGCACTTAATATATGTGGATGAAATTTGTGGATTATTTAAGCTTGCAGGTTTACCCGGAGATGAAGCTAAGAAGAAGGTTTTCCCTTTATCTTTGAAGGGAAAAGCATTAGCATGCTATAGGCTATGCGATGATATTGGATCTTGGAATTGGAATCGCTTGAAATTCGAATTTCACCAAAGACAATTATCCTATGCATCTAGTTCATCGTAACACCCTGGATTTTGCCCTTTTCTTTTTCCTTTGATTTTCTTGGAGTCCTTGATTTGATTTGATTTTCTGTGGCAATATGGTTCTGAAACTTGGGAAGATCATGTCTTCCTAGGTTTTATAGTGGCTTTTCATCCTCAACATCAACCCAAGGTCATGTCATTTTCATCCTTGACCTAATCCAATATTCTTTTTATTGGGAATATTCCTTTTTCTATTAAAGGAATAACCCTTTAAACCCTAGGTTGTGAAGCAATCTATATTTCTGGCACTCCCAAAATTCCCGAATAATTATCATAAATTTTTTGGGTCATATCTTCCACAAATATGTCAAAATTTTCCTTGGCATCATCAAAGATAATTCAAAAATATTCCTTTTTTCGATTCTGCCCTAAGTGGTGGTTTGAGAAGGAAGTGTCATTTATCTTTTCTTGATTGACCCCAAACTTTTTGGACATCTTTTCCTGTCCATATAATTGCCCCATGCCAAAATTCAACTCAATTTGACTAGTAAATACTCCTGAGCAATTTTTCAAAGTTCCTGTCTGAGGGAAGTGATTGTGAAGGAAGTACTAGCTAGGCATATCCAAATGAGTTGAAATTTTGCAAGGTCCACTACTAGGAAAAACCTTATACACAGAAGTTTATCAACATCGCGGTTTAAAAATGAGCACTACAGCTAATTAGTAGTAGCGAGGGGTATAAAAACCGCGCTACTACTAAGTTGATAGTAGTAGCGAGGGGGTATAAACCCGCGCTGCTACTAAATGGTCTCCAACAATGCCCCCGGGATAGGCCATAGTAGTAGCGAGGGGTATAAAACCGGCGCTACTACTAAGTAAGTAGTAGTAGCGCATGTGAGACCCCACGCTACTACTAAGCGTGTCCACCCCGGCCCGATCCCCACCCCCACCCCACCAACCGTCCCTGTCCACCCACTCCCGTCTGTCTAAAAAAAACCACGAAGCCCGATCCAGATCCCCAACCTCCTCTCCTCTCCCAACCCACTCGCCACCGGCCTCCCTTCCACCTCCTCTCCTTCGTCAGTCC
>NC_041392.1:54920515-54921120 GCF_002162155.2 Triticum dicoccoides | reverse complement strand
GTGCCCGCCCGCCGCCCTGAGCGTGTCATACGACCGTTAGAGGTCTCTCCGCCCTCGATCGTATGTCTTCCTAAGTATGCCCGCGTGAGGGAGAGAGATGGAGATGGTGCTCCGACCGACGCCATGGAGGTCTCTCCCCCCTACCTTCCCTTCATGCGTGTGTGTGTGTGTGTTGGACACAATTTGGCCAGATCCCGGATGTTGTTCGATTCAATTTGAATTGCCATTTTCTGATTCAATTTGGCCAGATTCCTCACGCAACGCAGGTCACAAGAGACCGCCGACGCCTCCCTACTGTGGGCCGACGCCACGCATGGATGTTGGAGCCGGCGAGGTACACGACGGCTCCACCTGCGCCTCCCACAGCAGCAACTCCTAGCCGAGGTATGCCCTCCTCTCCTCTCCTCTCCTTCCTCCCTCTTCACAGATCTCTATCTTGCCCAAGGCAATCGATCAAGTTTATTCATGTTCTGCACGTAGATGCTGCACTATTTTGATCTCTGGTTGGATGGTCACATTGGAGACCAAGACTGGAATGTCACAAGGATTCCACTGAAGAAAACTACTGCACTTTTATGCAGGGATTGCCGTCCCAACAGACACTG
>NC_041392.1:54865517-54920212 GCF_002162155.2 Triticum dicoccoides | reverse complement strand
AACAACAAGTTCGATGCTTCCTTCTAGCATGTAACCAACCTGACACCACAAAGTGTTCGAAAAGTGACAGAATGGATATCTGGAGACCGGATCATTTTGAATTAACATGCACAATGCTGACAGTCAACGTCTCAATCTGTTTCTCAAAGAAAATAAAAACATCTTGAAGTCCAACTCAAGATAGAAAATTAGTAAGTCCAAGAAACACCACGTGCACGCTCAGTTTCCTCAATTAAGCGCCAATAATTTCCTCCTAAAATTACTGATACCCCTACCACACTTCTGAATTTTGTTCTTGTCGCAACGAGCCAATGTACTGCTTATAGGGATCCCATATGAATCAAAAGTTTGATCGGGAAAGAAGAGTGTCGTGCATTGTGCATTATCTGCGGACAGTTTGTATTGTGATTTGTATTTGCACTTTTATGCGGTTGAGAGAACCAAGTATTTGTATTTGCACGTAGGCTAAAGACTACTTGTGATTTCTATGTAGTATTATTTTCAGTTGGTTGCTGTAACCTGAAGGCAGAATCTGCAAGCAAAATAGCAGTGAGCAAGTCCTGGACTGGATGATATGTGTTTGGTCATGATTTGTTTGACTGTAGCATCTCTCTCTAGTGTTAAGCGCGTCGTGGATATGTCCTTGTAGTATATGTTTGCTGTCGCAAATGATCACACTATCAAATGGTGAATGTGCACCGATAAAGCATGGAAGTTTTTCTTGTGTTACTAGTGTCCGGCCAGAATTAGTAAGGTATGATCAACGTGGCCGTATAATTAGATTTGGAAAAAATACTAACTTGTTATTTCCTTTGCATTTTTTACTGTAAAAAGTCATGGCTCACCTATTAACCGGCGGCCGTAGAAGGACTAATCACCTAACTAAAACACTAATAATCAGAAGATAGATTGAACTTCGTTTAATGGATATACAACATATTGAATTATTTTCTATTTGGTCTAATTGATATAATCATGTCTAATAGAGTTCACAATCTTTACTTTGAAGATTTGTAGCTAGACGTTAGAACTGTTGACATGCAAATAATTAACTAACTGCATGTCGTACTTGAATTACAGGTTTTTTGGTTTTGTCACTCCTTTGTTATATGGAAGAAGACTTCATGGTTAGCATTATTTATTATAACACATTCATATAAGATTTTCTTGCCACTATAAGTAGGAAGTTAATTTTTTGGTCTGTTTTGTTCTGCGGGGATTTTGGTCTGTTTTTCTAATAGTATATATGATCATTCAGTCATAGTTCCAGTATTTTAGAACTAAAGCTCCCCCTAATTAAAATGAAGAAACGTGTTTCCTTTCATTATGTTTCAGTCACTGTCTTAGAAACACTAGAAAATATCTCTTGACAAAATTCTTCATGGAACTAATATTTTTATGCTAATGACAAATTGGATTTATAATCTTTAACCTTGAATCTTTATAGGATTTTGGTTACTACCATATTTGGTCTTGCAGGTCTACTAGAGTATCCACTTCCGAGGTTGATTTTCAAAATGTGTATATCTAATATTTCTTACTGCAGCTTTAAGCTTCACTGTCATCTAACTTTGTCTAGTTAATATACTTACTCGGAAACATGGAAAGTTTCCACATTTGTTCTAGCTGTCTCTATGGGTTAGCGACTTAGCATACATGTTGTAATAAGGTTTCACATTTGCTTCTCTGACAAGGTCTATTTTTATTCATAGGTAGAAAATAACGACAGAGTGCTGCCGGATAATGAGATGTTGAAGCGGCAGACTGAATCCATGACACCGAAGTGCAATTGCGGCAGATTATCTCTATCTTTTCTTTTCATTTTTCTTATTATTGAGTGAGAACAGAATGATGAACTGTGTGATAGTACATACAACAACTATAGTAAAAAGAAACTTATGTTTGCAATTGTTAATGACATAGATACTTGCATGTTCTTTGAAGTGGTCATTTGTGAGTTGCAATGCATAATGAGGTTTTTTGGATGATTTATTTCCTTCGGTTTCTGGTTAACCATGAAATAGGAGCCCAACAATGCTCACTATTGTTGTGTTTACTGGGAACTGTATGCATAAAATGGAATTGGTGGATTTTATGTTTTTTTAATTATAAATTAGTTAGTAGTGGCGTGGGAAAAGACTGCGCGCTACTAGTATTTAGGATACTAGTAGCATTGGTAGTATGGACACGCTGCTACTATTTTGTTAGTAGTGGCGCGGGTACTAAATAGCAGTAGCGTGGGTGGCACACGCTACTACTAACTTTGTTAGTAGTAGCGCGGGTTCAACCCACGCTATTACTAACTATTAGCTGTAGCGCCTTATTGGTAGCGCGGGTACCCGCGCTGCTGATAGGCCTAAAAACCGCGCTTCTGCTAGGCTTTTCCCTAGTAGTGGTCCTTCATATGATCAAATAATGACTCTCCACCAAATATGAGCTCATGTAACCCTTCCATGTGAGCCCAGCTCCAAATCTTAGTTTCTAGTCAGATTTTCAGTCTATGAAGCAACTATATTTTATACTGCTTCACGTAAGCTGAAAATTTTCCAGGGCATTCTCCTATCCATATCAACTCCCTCCACCTAGTTTTGGCCCATTTCATTGAAGCATTTCCCCCGTGCAATTTTTCCAAGTTTCTGATCAGAATGAAGCTTTGTGAAGCAAGTGCTATTTTGGTATTTCCAAATGGCATGAAACTTTTACAGAAGCTTCATATGATCATATAACCCATCTATGACAATTTTTAGCTCAATCCAAGCTAGTATGTGAGTGCTACTTCTTGCTATTCTGGTCAGTATGGCACTTTGCACAAGTACTACCTAAACCCCTCGGTATGAGATGAAACCTTGCCATCTTACTCGTCTTAGTGGGTGATAAATCCCAGTCAAATCTCAGTCTAATCCTCCCGACCAATCCTTTGCAGATGGCATCAAACACCTTGCTGCCAAAATGTTTTGGCTCCTCCTGCAAATCACGTATTTGCCCCTGGACCAAGTGGTTACCGCCTTTGCACTCAGGGTATCATGGTCTTTCTACCGGACATGATGTGGCCGCTCACATGGCACCGTGTATGCTAGTTCACGCGGTGACCACGGGTCATGACCAGCCAAACACGCGCTCTGGAGTGTTCCCGCCCCTGTTATCGTCTGTTCCCTCATCGTCTCGACCTCAATTCGTGTCTAGTAGCTCACCTGTGCTCGTCTGCATCGACCTGAGTCGCTGCCCCGTCCTGAATCACTGCGGTATGGTCGCCGTCATCGCGCCCGTGACATGTCCAGTCTCTGCTCCGCCATTGTCTTCGAGCTGGAGCTCTCTAGAGCGTCCCCGAGCTCTCCCCGGGCCTATATATAGGACCCTCGACCCCTCCCGCAGCTCATTCACGCTCCAAGCCCACCGGAGTCCTCGGCCCCCTCCTCGTTTCGCCATTGCCGTCTCGGCCATCGCCAAAGTCAAGCTGCCCCTGCCAAACCGAGGCTCCTCTTGTTGGGGAACATAGTAATTTCAAAAAAATTCCTACGCACACGCGAGATCATGGTGATGCATAGCAACGAGAGGGGGGAGTGTTGTCCATGTACCCTCGTAGACCGTAAGAGGAAGCGTTATGAGAACACGGTTGATGTAGTCATACGTCTTCACGATCCGATCGATCCAAGTACCAAACGTACGACACCTTCGAGTTCAGCACACGTTCAGCTCGGTGACGTCCCACGAAGTCTGATCCAGCAGAGCTTTGAGGGAGAGTTACATCAGCACGACGGCGTGATGACGGTGATGATGATGCTACCGACGTAGGGCTTTATCGGTCAAACCGCATAACAACATACGTTGTTCCCTTAGTCATTGGTATGTTACTTGCCCAAGATTTGATCGTCGGTATCCTCATACCTAGTTCAATATCGTTACCGGCAAGTCTCTTTACTCGTTCTGTAATGCGTCATCCCGCAACTAACTCATTAGTCACAATGCTTGCAAGGCTTATAGTGATGTGCATTACCGAGAGGGCCTGGAGATACCTCTCCAACAATCGGAGTGACAAATCCTAATCTCGATCTATGCCAACTCAACAAGTACCATCGGAGACACCTGTAGAGCACCTTTATACTCACCCAGTTACGTTGTGACATTTTGTAGCACACAAAGTGTTCCTCCGGTAATCGGGAGTTGCATAATCTCATAGTCATAGGAACATGTATAAGTCATGAAGAAAGCAATAACAGTAAAATAAAACGATCAAGTCCTAAGCTAACGGAATGGGTCAAGTCAATCACATCATTCTCCTAATGGTGTGATCCCGTTTACCAAATGACAACTCATGTCTATGGTTAGGAAACATAACCATCTTTGATTAACGACCTAGTCAAGTAGAGGCATACTAGTGACACTCTGTGTGTCTATGTATTCACACATGTATTATGTTTCCGGTTAATACAATTGTAGCATGAATAATAAACATTTATCATGGAATAAGGAAATAAATAATAACTTTATTATTGCCTCTAGGGCATATTTCCTTCAGTCTCCCACTTGCACTAGAGTCAATAATGTAGTTCACATCTTTATGTGATTAGTTCACATCTCCATGTGACTAATACCCAAAGGGTTTACTAGAGTCAATAATATAGTTCACATCGCTATGTGATTAACTCCCAGAGAGTGATCATGTTTTGCTTGTGAGAGAAGCTTAGCCTACGGGTCTACAACATTCAGATCCGTATGTATTTTGCAAATTTCTATGTCTACAATGCTCTGCACGGAGCTACTCTAGATAATTGCTCCCACTTTCAATATGTATTTAGATCGAGACTTAGAGTCATCTAGATCGATGTAAAAAGCTTTCATCGACGTAACTCTTTACGATGAACTCTTTTATCACCTCGATAACCGAGAAATATTTCCTTAGTCCTCTAAGGATAATTTTGACTGCTGTCCAGTGATCTACTCCTAGATCACTATTTACTCCCTTGCCAGAATCATGCTAAGGTATACAATAGGACTGGTAAACAACATAGCATACTTTATAGAACCTATGACTTAGGCATAGGGAATGATTTTTCATTCTCTTTCTATTTTCTGTTGTGGTCGGGTTTTGAGTCTTTACTCAACTTCACACCTTGCAACACATGCAAGAACTCCTTCTTTGACTGTTCCATTTTGAACTACTTCAAAAATCTTGTCAAGGTATGTACTCATTGAAAAAACTTATCAAGCGTCTTGATATATCTCTATAGATCTTGATGCTCAATGTGTAAGCAGCTTCATCAAGGTCTTTCTTTGAAAAACTCTTTTCAAACACTTCTTTATGCTTTCCAGAAAATTCTACATTATTTCCGATCAACAATATGTCATTCACATATACCTATCAGAAATGTTGTAGTGCTCCCACTCACTTTCTTGCAAATACAGACTTCACCGCAAGTCTGTATAAAACCATATGTTTTGATCACTTTATCAAAGCATATATTCCAACTCCGAGATGCTTGCACTAGTCCATAGATGGATCGCTGGAGCTTGCTCACTTTGTTAGCACCTTTAGGATCGCCAAAACCTTTTGGTTGCATCATATACAACTCTTCTTTAAGTAATCCTCTAAGGAATGCAGTTTTGACGTCCATTGGCAGATTTCATAAAATGCGGCAACGGCTAACATGATTCAGACAGACTTTTAAGCATCGATACGAGTGAGAAAATCTCATCGTAATCAACACCTTGAATTTGTCGAAAACATTTTGTGATAATTCGAGCTTTGTAGATAGTAACACTACTATCAGCGTCCGTCTTCCTCTTGAAGATCCATTTATTCTCAATGACCCACTGATCATCGAGCAAGTCAATCAAAGTCCATACTTTGTTCTTATACATGGATCCTATATCAGATTTCATGGCCTCAAGCCATTTCACAGAATCTCGGCTCATCATCGCTTCCTCATAGTTCGTAGGTTCATCATGGTCTAGTAACATGACTTCCAGAAAGGATTACCGTACCACTCTAGTGTGGACCATACTTTGGTTGTCCTACGAGGTTTGGTAGTAACTTGATCTGAAGTTTCATGATCAACATCATTAGCTTCCTCACTAATTGGTGTAGAGATCACTAGAACTGATTTCTGTGATGAACTACTTTCCAATTCGGGAGAAGGTACAGTTACCTCATCAAGTTCTACATTCCTCCCACTCACTTCTTTCGAGAGAAACTCCTTCTCTAGAAAGGATCCATTCTTAGCAACAAATGTATTGCCTTCGGATCTGTGATAGAAGGTGTACCCAACAGTTTCTTTTTGGGTATCCTATGAAGACGCACTTTTCCAATTTGGGTTTGAGCTTATCAGGCTGAAACTTTTTCACATAAGCATCACAACCCCAAACTTTAAGAAACGACAACTTAGGTTTCTAGCTAAACCATAGTTCATACAGTGTCGTCTCAACGGATTAGAGGGTGCCCTATTTAACGTGAATGTAGCTGTCTCTAATGCATAACCCCAAAATGATAATGGTAAATCAGTAAGAGACATCATAGATTGCACCATATCTAATAAAGTACGGTTACCATGTTCGGACACACCATTACACTGTGGTGTTTCAGGTGGCGTGAGTTGCGAAACTATTCCGCATTGTTTCAAATGAAGACCAAACTCGTAACTCAAATATTCTCCTCCACGATCAGATCATAGAAACTTTATTTTCTTGTTACGATGATTTTCCACTTCACTCTGAAATTATTTGAACTTTTCAAATGTTTCAAACATTTGTTTCATCAAGTAGATATACCCATATCTACTCAAATCATCTATGAAGGTCAGAAAATAATGATACCCGCCGCAAGTCTCAACACTCATTGGATTGCATACATCAATATGTATTATTTCCAATAAGTCAGTTCCTTGTTCCATTGTTCTGGAGAATGGAGTTTTAGTCATCTTGCCCACGAGGCATGGTTCGCAAGCATCAAATGATTCATAATCAAGTGATTCCGAAAGCCCATCAGCATGGAGTTTCTTCATGCGCTTTACACCAATATGACCTAAACGGCAGTGCCACAAATAAGTTGCACTATCATTATTAACTTTGCATCTGTTGGCTTCAATATTATGAATATGTGTATCACTACGATTGAGATTCAATAAACCATTCACCTTGGGTGTATGACCATTGAACGTTTTATTCATGTAAACAGAACAACAATTATTCTTTGACTTTAAATGAATGACCGTATTGCAATAAACATGATCATATCATATTCATGCTTAACACAAACACCAAATAACATTTATTTAGGTTCAACACTAATCTCAAAAGTATAGGGAGTGTGCGATGATGATCATATCAATCTTGGAACCACTTCCAACACACATCGTTACTTCACCCTTAACTAGTCCCTGTTCATTCTGCAACTCCCATTTCGAGTTACTTATCTTAGCAACTGAACTAGTATGAAATACTGAGTGGTTGCTATAAACACTAGTAATGTACACATCAATAACATGTATATCAAATATACCTTTGTTCACTTTGCCATCCTTCTTATCCGCCAAGTATCTAGGGCAGTTCCACTTCCAGTGACCATTTCCTTTGCAGTAGAAGCACTCAGTTTCAGGCTCAGGTCCAGACTTAGGCTTCTTCACTTGAGCATCAACTTGATTGCCTTTCTCCTTAAAGTTCCCCTTCTCCCCTTTGCCCTTTTCTTGAAACTAGTGGTCTTGTCAACCATCAACACTTGATGCTTTTCTTGATTTCTACCTTTGTCGATTTTAGCATCACGAAGAGCTTGGGAATCGTTTCCGTTATCCCTTGCATATTATAGTTTATCACGAAATTCTAGTAACTTGGTGATGGTGACTAGAGAACTCTGTCAATCACTATCTTATCTGGAAGATTAACTCCCACTTGATTCAAGTGATTGTAGAACTCAGACATTCTGAGCACATGCTCACTAGCTGAGCTATTCTCCTCCAGCTTGTAGGCAAAGTATTGTAAGAGGTCTTATACCTCTTGGCATGGGCATGAATATGAAATACCAATTTCAACTCTTGGAACACCTTATATGCTCCATGGCGTTCAAAACAGTTTTGAAGTCCCGGTTCTAAGGCATAAAGCATGGTGCACTAAACTATCAAGTAGTCATCATACCGAGCTTTACCAAACGTTCATAACATCTGTATCTGCTCCTGCAATAGGTCCGTTACCTAGCGGTGCATCAAGGACATGATTCTTCTGTGCAGCAATGAGGATAATCCTCAGATCACAGAGCTAGTCCGCATCATTGCTACTAACATCTTTCAACATAGTTTTCTCTAGGAACATATCAAAAATAAACACGGAGCTACATCGCAAGCTATTGATCTACAACATAGATATGCAAATACTATCAGGACTAAGTTCATGATAAATTAAAGTTTAATTAATCATATTACTTAAGAACTCACACTTAGATAGACATCCCTCTAATCATCTAAGTGATCACATGATCCATTTCAACTAAACCATGTCCGATCATCACGTGAGATGGAGTAGTTTTCAATGGTGAACATCACTATGTTGATCATATCTACTATATGATTCACGCTCGACCTTTCGGTCTCCAGTGTTCCGAGGCCATATCTACATTTTCTAGGCTCGTCAAGTTTAACCCGAGTATTCCCCGTGTGCAAAACTGGCTTGCACCCGTTGTATGTAAACATAGAGCTTATCACACCCGACCATCACGTGGTGTCTCGGCACGACGAACTGTCGCAACTGTGCATACTCAGGGAGAACACTTATACCATGAAATTTAGTGAGAGATCATCTTATAATGCTACCGCCGAACTAAGCAAAATAAGATGTATAAATGATAAACATCATATGCAATCAAAATATGTGACATGATATGGTCATCATCATCTTGTGCTTTTGATCTCCATCTCCAAAGTACCGTCATGATCTCCATCGTCACCGGCATGACACCATGATCTCCATCATCTTGATCTCTATCAATGTGTCGTCATATGGTTGTCTCGCCAACTATTGGTTTTGCAAGTATTGCTATCGCATAGCGATAAAGTAAAGCAATTGTATGACGCTTGCATCTTATGCAATAAATAGACAACCATAAGGCTTCAGCCAGTTGCCAATAACTTTAACAAAACATGATCATCTCATACAACAATTTATATCTCACCACGTCTTGACCATATCACATCACAACATGCCCTGCAAAAACAAGTTAGACATTCTCTACTTTGTTGTTGCAAGTTTTACGTGGCTGCTATGGGCTGAGCAAGAACCGTTCTTACCTACGCATCAAAACCCATAACGCGATATAGTGATTGATTTTTGATCTTCAGAAAGAACCATGTTCGTTGAATCCGATTCAACTAAAGCCGGAGAAACAGACACCCACTAGCCACCTGTGTGCGAAGCACGTCGGTAGAACCAGTCTCGTGTAAGCGTACACGTAATGTCGGTCTGGGCCGCTTCATCCAACAATGTCGTTGAATCAAGAATCAACTAGTGACGGCAAGCAATATGTATATACCCACGCCCACAACTCCTTTATGTTCTACTCGTGCATATAACATCTACGCATAAACCTGGCTCGGATGCCACTGTTGGGGAACGTAGTAATTTCAAAAAAAATCCTACGCACACGCAAGATCATGGTGATGCACAACAACGAGAGGGGACAGCGTTGTCCATGGACCCTCGTAGACCATAAGCGGAAGCGTTATGAGAACGCGGTTGATGTAGTCGTACGTCTTCACGACCTGACCGATCCAAGTACCGAACGTACGACACCTCTAAGTTCAGCACATGTTCAGCTCGGTGACGTCCCACGAACTCCGATCCAGAAGAGCTTCGAGGGAGAGTTCTGTCAGCACGATGGCGTGATGACGGTGATGATGATGCTACCGATGCAGGGCTTCGCTTAAGCACCGCTATGATATGGCTGAGGTGGATTATGGTGGAGCGGGGCACCGCACACGGCTTGGAACAATCAACTTGTGTGTCCTAGGGTCCCACCCTGCCCTCGTATATAAAGGAGCAAGGGGAGGAGGTGTAGCGACCAGACCTCAAATAGTCTGATCTCTGTGCTCCGGTGTCATCCCTGGATCAGTAATGCTGACACCACATAGTACTCGGAGGATTTATAGCAGAGTAGCAATCACACACTTATTACATCGAGTGTCTCAATCGAGAACTTATTACAATAAATATGGCTTAAGGCCATCTAATAACGATAACAGCGGAAGGCTTGGAAGATAAGTGAGTCCATCAACTCCAACGACATCACTGAGTATAGAACCACAACCTAAAACTCCTTAATCGTCGTCTGAAAAGTCTGCAACATTAACGTTGCAGCCCAAAACGGGCCAGCACATGGAATATGCTGGCAAGGTAACACATAGAGAGTAATGGAATGAAACAGCTATACTATATGCATATTTGGCTGGTGGAAAGCTCTATGGTTATAGTTTTGTGTAAAGCCAATTTTACCTACTTCAAAGGAATAAAATTTAATTACTATTGTGGTGGTTGTTAAACATTGAGAATGGTTGACAACATTCTCAATCCCAATTAAGCATCATCATTAAACATGACCCAACAAAATTAATTTAGAGTAACATGTTGAGATTCACATGATAATCCAGGTACTAGATACTCAAGATGTCCATAACCGGGGACACGGCTAACCATGATTAGTTTATTACACTCTGCAGAGGTTTGAGCACTTTTCCCCACAAGACTCGATCGCCTCCGTTTGGTTTCTCGCACTACATGGTGTTTGAGAAGACGGATGACCGAGACATAGTCTTTCAGAAGCGCTAGCACCTTACGATTGGGTAGACCGTACCACCTACATCCCCTACATCTGCTAGTCTACCACTGTAAGAGTTCGCACAACTTAGTCAACTATGCTAGAGCACATAATAGCTTGTGGCTGCACACGGAAGTTTCTAGTATGAATAGTCTCATGATCCCTTTGAGCCTGGGTGGCGGTCCAAAAGAAAAACAGGCAAGTCCTGGAATACCCAGGTGCCTCAATCCACCCAGATGTGTGTTTAAGTTGCCACCTTAGATAAACCATTAATTAACAATCTCACATCCGTCATGGATATCACTCACCCAATCCACGTGTACTAGCATAGCATGGCATAATAAGCAAACATAGAAGTAACTCCCAAAGGTTTGATAATAACAGGTAATAGGTACTACCTCATCTACTTCCCATCCCACAATTTAATTAGATCCTAATCATGCAATGTGTGAGGATTGATCTAATGCAATAAAACTGGGTAGTAGGAAAAGGTATGATCAAAGTGTTACTTGCCTTGCTGATGATCCGCGAAACCTAACGATTCGAAGTAACAAGCGGCGCACTCCGGGTATTCTATCGCAGACAAACAAACAAGCATACAATAAGTACTCATCTAATGCACAGATAAAACTCAAATAAGAGATCTAACCAGAAGGTTCAACTTAAGAACTTCGGTTGGCAAAAAGAATCAAATCGAACGAAGCAACGAAAGTCAAACGGCGAAAGAAAACAACTTTGTTCTAGTAATCTGCATCTAGGGCTAATTTTACAGTAGCAAAATCTTGTTTAAGTTGGTTAAACGGATAGAGGGTTTCGAGACGAATCCCTAGGCGCTTGAATCGCCTGATTCCGATAAACGAGCGAAAAGTTATACTAAAAAAAAAATTGGATCAGGAATCGTGATTAGAAAAATCGCGGATTTAATCCGAGAAAAAGAAAAACGATGAACGCCGATTTTTTTTCTCTCTCTTTTTTTCGGCACGGAAAACAAGGCGCAACGAACCTCGGTGGCGGGATCCGGCGGCGGCGGCGGCGGCTAGGGCTGGCTAGGGTTTCCCTCGAGGTGGGCTGCCCCGGCTTATAAAGCCCCCCCTCGGGCCGGAGTCCTAGTCGGACACGGCTCGTAGGTCAGTTCGTTTTTTTATTCCACTCGGAAGAAAAATAAAAAGAAATACTAAACGGACTCCAAAAATTCCGAAATAAATTTTCACGGGCTTCTAAAATCAAGCCGCACAAGGTGAACATTTATTTGGGACCAAAATGAAATTTTGAAAAACGCACTTTTTTCCTAAATTCAAATAAAACTCTGAAAAACTCCGAAATAAAATCTTATTTGATTTTATTATTTAATCCTCAATATTTCTTTATTTTGGGAAAGTCATTTTATTCCCTCTCTCATATTTTTGTAATAGAAATAACTGATGATAAAATAAATAAAATCAAATGATCCTATTCTCAAAATTTGAGAAAACTCAATTATGAAAATAACGAAATCCCCAACTCTCTCCGTGGGTCATTGAGTTGCGTAGAATTTCTAGGATCAACCAAAATGCAAAATAAAATATGATATGCATGATGCTCTAATGTATAACATTCCAAATTGAAAATTTGGGATGTTACAAACCTACCCCCTTAAGATGAATCTCGCTCTTGAGATTCGGGTTGGCTAGAAAATAGGTGAGGGTGGTCTTTGAGAAAATCTTCCTCTCGCTCCTAGGTGGCTTCATCCTCTGAGTGGTGGCTCCACTGAACTTTGCCAAACTTGATAACCTTGCTGCGAGTAACTCGGTTGGCAAACTCGAGAATCTTGACTGGTTTCTCCTCGTAGGTCAAATCGTTATCCAACTGAATAGTTTCCAAAGGCACTGTGTCTCTCAACTGTATGTCAGCCAACTCCGCGTGACATTTCTTTAACTGAGAAACGTGGAACACATCATGTACTCCTGACAATCCTTCGGGCAATTCCAACTTGTAGGCCACTTCTCCCATACGCTCCAAAACTCGATATGGTCCTACAAATCGTGGCGCTAACTTCCCTTTAACTCCAAAACTCTTTGTTCCTCGAAGTGGAGATACTCGAAGATAAGCTCTATCTCGAACTTCGTAAACTGTCTCCTTGCGTTTAGAATCTGCATAACTTTTCTGTCTGGACTGAGCTACCTTGAGCCTATCGCGAATCAACTTCACCTTCTGTTTAGACTCCTTGATCAAGTCAGGTCCAAACAACTGGCGGTCTCCAACTTCGTCCCATGACAACGGTGTCCTGCACCTCCTTCCGTACAAAGCTTCGAAAGGGGCCATCTTTAAACTGGTTTGATAACTGTTGTTGTAAGAGAACTCTGCATATGGCAGATTATCGTCCCAACTAGATCCGTATCTAGCGCACAAGCTCTCAGCATATCCTCCAAAATCTGATTGACTCTCTCGGTCTGTCCATCTATCTGTGGATGAAAAGCTGTACTGAATTCTAGCCTGGTACCCAAAGTTTCATGCAACTACTTCCAGAACTTTGAGGTGAACTGGGTTCCTCTATCTGATACGATACTCCTTGGAACTCCATGCAGACATACGATCCTGGTCATGTATATCTTTGCCAACTTAGCACTAGTGTAAGTGGTCTTTACTGGGATGAAATGAACTACTTTCGCCAATCGATCAACTACAACCCAAATCGAGTCATAGCCTGAACGAGTCCTGGGTAATCCTGTGATAAAATCCATGCCTAGCTTATCCCACTTCCATTCGGGTATCGGCAATGGTTGTAACAATCCTGCTGGCTTCTGATGCTCTGCCTTTACTCTCTGACATACATCACAACTGCTACATACTCCGCAATATCCTTCTTCATTCTGGTCCACCAGAAAATATCCTTCAAATCCAGATACATCTTGGTATTTCCTGGGTGAATTGAATACGGTGAGTCGTGTGCCTCTTGCAAAATCAACTTCCTGATCTCTGGGTCATTGGGTACGTAAACACGGTCTTTAAACCATAGGGTGTCATGCTCATACTCACGAAATCCTTTAGCTTTTCCTTTGCTCAGTTTCTCCTTTATAGCGGCAACCTCTTTGTCAGCTTTCTGAGCTTCCCTGATTTTATCCATCAAGGTTGACTGAATCTCCAATGCTGCTACATAGCCTCTCAGAACTATTTCCAAACATAGTTCACGAAGATTTTCTGCTAACTCCTTGGGTATTTCTCCCGTAATTAACGTATTGACATGGCTCTTACAGCTTAAGGCGTCAGCTACTACATTAGCCTTTCCAGGATGATAATGCAATTTCATATCATAATCCTTGATAAGATCCAACCATCTCCTTTTTCTGAGGTTTAATTCCTTCTGTGTGAAGATGTATTTCAAACTCTTATGATCCGTGTACACCTCACAATGATTTCCAATCAGAAAATGTCTCCATGTTTTCAATGCATGCACTACGGCTGCTAACTCCAAATCATGCGTGGCATAATTCAACTCTTGAGGCTTCAGTTGTCTTGAGGCATATGAAACAACTCTCCCTTCTTGCATAAGCACTGCTCCAAGTCCTCGACGTGAAGCGTCGCAATACACCTCATAATCCTTGGTCTGGTCTGGCAAGATCAATACTGGTGAGGTAACTAAGCGTTTCTTCAACTCCTAGAAACTAGCCTCACATTCCTCTGTCCATATGAACTTGGTATCCTTCTTCAACAACTCAGTCATAGGCTTCGCAATCTTTGAGAAATTCTCAATAAATCTCCGGTAGTATCCTGCGAGTCCAAGAAAACTCTGGATCTCTCCAACTGTTGTTGGGGCTTCCCACTTGGTCACGGTTTCAACTTTAGCGGGATCTACTGCTATACCTTCTCCAGATATAACGTGTCCGAGGAATCCTACTTCCTTCAACCAAAACTCACATTTGCTGAACTTGGCATATAATTGATGTTCTCTGAGCTTTCCAAGTACCAAACGCAAATGCTCCTTATGTTCCTCTTCATTCTTCGAATAAACCAGGATATCATCAATGAACACTACGACGAACTTATCCAAGAACTCCATAAACACTTTGTTCATCATGTTCATAAAATATGCAGGTGCGTTAGTCAGTCCAAATGACATAACGGTATACTCGTACAGCCCATACCTGGTGGTAAAAGCTGTCTTAGGAATATCCTGTTCTCGAATCTTCAACTGGTGGTATCCTGATCGCAGATCGATCTTGGAAAATACCTTAGCCCCATGCAATCGATCAAACAGATCGTTGATCATAGGTAGTGGGTACTTGTTCTTGATCGTTACTTCATTCAATCCTCGATAATCAACAACCATCCTCAACGATCCATCCTTCTTCTCCACTAGAAGTACTGGCGATCCCCAAGGCGAAAAGCTTGGGAGAATATATCCCTTATCCAGTAACTCCTTAATCTGCTTCTTAATTTCCACCAAATCCTTTGCTGGCATCCTATATGGTGTCTTTGATATTGGCCCTGTGCCTGGCAATAGCTCAATCAAAAACTCAATATCTCTATCCGGTGGCATGCCTGGCAACTCCTCTGGAAATACATCAGGAAAATCCCTTACCACTGGTACTTCCTCCTGCACAACTCCTGTTAAGCAATTTACTTGAGTCCTCTTTGGCACATGTCGGGATACATACTTGATCCTTCTCCCTTCTGGTGTGGTAAGCAAAATAGACTTACTAGCACATTCAATATTCCCTTCATACTTTGATAACCAATCCATGCCTAATATCACATCCAATCCTTGAGATTCCAATACTATTAGGTCTGAGGGAAAAACATAGTTACCAATCCTTAATGGTAACCGATCACACCATCGACTAGCCATATATTCTGCTCCGGGCGAGGTTACTAACATGGGTGACCTAAGGGCTTGGGTTGGTAGGTTATAATTATCCACAAATCCCCTTGAGATGTATGAATGCGATGTGCCAGTATCAAAAAGAACGAGTGCAGTAAATGACTAAACCAAAAACTTACCTATTACTACATCGGGCTGAGCTTCAACCTCCTCCACGCTAACGTGGTTCACCTGTCCCCTGTTAAAATGGTTCGGCTTCTTCCTAGAACTTCCATTGCTATTTCCATTTTGTAATTCAGGACATTCATTGGCATAATGTCCGGTCTTCGAATACTTAAAACAAGTGACTTGGCTTAGGTCCTTCTTGGCTGGGGTTGATGGGTTGGTGCGGTTCTGGCCGTTGCTTCCTCCGTTGCCATTACCATTCTTGGTGCCATTGTGATTGTGCGAGCTACTTCCTCCATGGGTATGCTGAAAATGTCCTCCCGGTCTAGGGGTAAAACATGGCTTCTGCTGAGCTCCTGAATTGTACTTTCCTTGTCCATACTTCCTCTTGCGATTTTCAATTTGCTGCTGCTTCCCTTCAATCATAAGAGCACGATCTACCAACTCCTGGTAGTTGTTGAAGGTGGCTACCATCAACTGCATGCTCAACTCATCATTCAGTCCTTCCAGAAACTTCTCCTGCTTAGCTGCATCCGTAGCGACGTCATCTAGGGCATAACGTGCTAGCTTACTAAATTCCTCCACATACTGGCCAACTATCCGTCCTCCTTGGTGCAAGTTGCGAAACTCATGCTTCTTCATGGCCATAGCTCCTGCTGAAACATGGGCAGTATGAAAAGCCTGATGAAACTGGTCCCATGTGACAGTGTCGACTGGGAAAGTGGCTGTGAAATTCTCCCACCATGATGCTGCGGGTCCTTCTAACTGATGTGCGGCAAACTTTACCTTCTCCGCATCTGTGCATCCTGCTGTGGTCAACTCCCTAGCTGTCTTGCGGAGCCAATCATCCGCTACTATCGGCTCGGTGCTACTGGAAAACACCGGCGGATTCAGCCTAAGAAAACGGGCTAAGTGCTCAACGGGTGGTGGTGGTGGTGGTGGGTTGTTGTTGTTCCCCTGATTCTGATTCTAGACTAGCAACTGCATCAATGTGTTCTGCTACTGGATCAACTGAGTGAGCTCCGGTGGAAAGGCAAATCCGGGGTCACGTCTCAGAGGCATCTGAGGGTTTAGAAAAGATGAGATATAAGAATAGAGGGGTCTAAAAAGAAAACACTACCCATATGCACATGAGGCAAAAACAAACAATTCACTTTAATCAATCAAACAAGGGCATACAATCGATCTATCTATCGCAAAAGTGCTTGGACTACTATATTTACATGGTGGACTACTACTACTAATGAGGTGGTCTACTAGAAATATTCTTCGGTTGTTGACTCCATAATATCTGCTCCAGCTTCATCAACATAGTCATCATCGCTAATATCTGCTTCCGAGTCGGTGCCGTCGATGATGATGTAGTCTTTCGGGCTACTTTCCTAGGGTTCTTCGTCTTCATCTACTCGCGTAGGGCCTCCCATAAATATTCCAATCTTCTTGATTAGGTCGTCATTCTTCTCCACCAATACTTCAATTTCCTCTGCATAATCTTCACGTGTAGCCTTGAGTTCTTCCTCCAATTCCTTGATTCTAGTCTTAGCCTTCTTCAGATCTATCATGTCGGCGCACATCTGGTTCTCCTGTCGTCGAATGTGCTGGTTTAACTCCTGGATAAAAGCTGCAATGGATCTATCCTTTCTGGTGCTGATCATCTCCCAGTGCTCATCTCGGCGCCCACAAATCTGGTAGATAGTATCCTTGAGATCCTTGCGGTAGACTTCTCCAATGCGTCCCATGGTGATGTGAGCTGCCATGCTCTTTCCTAGACTCCAAGTTGGTGCATCAAAAGAAAACTCTAAGGGCTCAGTGACTGGCATGAACGTCCTTCCTGGAACTTGAACTTGAATCATCCAGCGCTCTTCTTCAGGTAAAGTGGCATTGTAGGTTCCTGTGAAGCTTGGTACTCCTATGTTCTGGTATCTAGTGACTTCCTTCAAGGGTTGTCCAAAGGGTGTATCTTCATCCGGTTGTGTGAACTTGTTCCTTGCATCCGCCATCCTAAAGAGTAGAAAAGATGAGAGGTCAGAAGAGGAGAGAGTGGATAGTGATCTAGGTCTTGTGCTTAGTGGTCGTGTCCTACAGTCAGCGTGTGCTCTGATACCATCTCTGTAGCGACCAGACCTCAAACAGTCTGATCTCTGTGCTCCAGTGTCATCCCTGGATCAGTAATGCTGACACCACACAGTACTCGGAGGATTTATAGCAGAGTAGCAATCACACACTTATTACATCGAGTGTCTCAATCGAGAACTTATTACAATAAATATGGTTTAAGGCCATCTAATAACGATAAGAGCGGAAGGCTTGGAAGATAAGTGAGTCCATCAACTCCAATGGCATCACTCAGTATAGAACCACGACCTAAAACTCCTTAATTGTCGCCTGAAAAGTCTGCAACATTAACGTTGCAGCCCGAAACGGGTCAGCACATGGAATATGCTGGTAAGGTAACACATAGAGAGTAATGGAATGAAACAGCTATACTATATGCATATTTGGCTAGTGGAAAGCTCTATGGTTACAGTTTTGTGTAAAACCAATTTTTCCCTACTTCAAAGGAATAAAATTTAATTACTATCATGGTGGTTGTTAAACATTGAGAATGGTTGACAGCATTCTCAATCCCAATTAAGCATCATCATTAAACATAACCCAACAAAATTAATTTAGAGTAACATGTTGAGATTCACATGATAATCCTGGTACTAGACACTCAAGATGTCCATAACCGGGGACATGGCTAACCATGATTAGTTTATTACACTCTGCAGAGGTTTGCGCACTTTTCCCCACAAAACTTGATCGCCTCCGTTTGGTTTCTCGCACTACATGGTGTTTGAGAAGACGGATGACCAAGACATAGTCTTTCAGAAGCGCTAGCACCTTACGATCGGGTAGACCGTACCACCTACATCTGCTAGTCTACCACTGTAAGAGTTCGCACAACTTAGTCAACTATGCTAGAGCCCATAATAGCTTGTGGCTGCACACGGAAGTTTCTAGTATGAATAGTCTCATGATCCCTTTGAGCCTGGGTGACGGTCCAAAAGAAAAACAGGCAAGTCCTAGAATACCCAGGTGCCTCAATCCACCCAGATGTGTGTTTAAGTTGCCACCTTAGATAAACCATTAATTAACAATCTCACATCTGTCATGGATATCACTCACTCAATCCACGTCTACTAGCATAGCATGGCATAATAAGCAAACGTAGAAGTAACTCCCAAAGGTTTGATAATAACAGGTAATAGGTACTACCTCATCTACTTCCCATCCCACAATTTAATTAGATCCTAATCATGCAATGTGTGAGGATTGATCTAATGCAATAAAACTGGGTAGTAGGAAAAGGTATGATCAAAGTGTTACTTGCCTTGTTGATGATCCGCGAAACCTAACGATTCGAAGTAACAAGCGACACACTCCGGGTATTCTATCGCAGACAAACAAACAAGCATACAATAAGTACTCATCTAATGCAGAGATAAAAATCAAATAAGAGATCTAACCAGAAGGTTCAACTTAAGAACTCCGGTTGGCAAAAAGAATCAAATCGAACGAAGCAACGCAAGTCAAACGGCGAAAGAAAACAACTTCGTTCTAGTAATCTGGATCTAGGGCAAATTTTACAGTAGAAAAATCTTGTTTAAGTTGGTTAAACGGATAGAGGGTTTCGAGACGAATCCCTAGGCGCTTGAATCGCCTGATTCCGATTAACGAGCGAAAAGTTATACTAAAACGAAAATCGGATCAAGAATCGCGATCAGAAAAATCGCGGATTTAATCCGAGAAAAAGAAAAACGACGAATGCCGATTTTTTCTCTCTTTTTTTTCGGCACGGAAAACGAGGCGCGACGAACCTCGGAGGCGGGATCCGGCGGTGGCGGCGGCGGCGGACGACGGCGGCGGCGGCTAGGGCTGGCTAGGGTTTCCCTCGGGGTGGGCTGCCCCGGCTTTTAAAGCCCCCCCTCGGGCCGGAGTCCTAGTAGGACACGACCCGTAGGTCGGTTCGTTTTTTTATTCCGCTCGGAAGAAAAATGAAAAGAAATACTAAACGGACACCAAAAATTCCGAAATGAATTTTCACGGGCTTCTAAAATCAAGCCGCACAAGGTGAACATTTATTTGGGACCTAAATGAAATTTTGAAAAATGCACTTTTTTCCTAAATTCAAATAAAACACCGAAAAACTCCAAAATAAAATCTTATTTGATTTTATTATTAAATCCTCAATATTTCTTTATTTTGGGAAAGTCATTTTATTCCCTCTCTCATATTTTTGTAATAGAAATAATTGATGATAAAATAAATAAATCAAATGATCCTATTCTCAAAATTTGAGAAAACTCAATTATGAAAATAACGAAATCCCAAACTCTCTCCGTGGGTCATTGAGTTGCGTAGAATTTCTAGGATCAACCAAAATGCAAAATAAAATATGATATGCATGATGCTCTAATGTATAACATTCCAAATTGAATATTTGGGATGTTACAGGAGGCCGGCGGCCTCATATGGTGCGCCCCAAGGGGGGAATCCTACTCCTACTAGGAGTAGGTTCCCCCTTTCCTAGTGCAATTAGGAGGGGAAGTAAAGAGGAGGAGAGGAGAAGGAAAGAGGGGGCCGGCCCCCAAAGCCCTAAACCAATTTGGTTTGGGCCTAGGGGGGCACACCCCACACTTCCTTGATGCCCTCTATTTCCACTAAAGCCCACGAAGGACCATTGACCCTCCCGGTGAATTCTCGTTACTCTCCGGTACTTTGAAAAATACCCGAATCACTCGGAACCTTTCCCATGTCCGAATATAGTCGTCGAATATATTGATCTTTACGTATCGACCATTTCGAGACTCCTCGTCATGTACCCGATCTCATCCGGGACTCCGAACTACCTTCGATACATCAAAACACATAAACTCATAATACTGATCGTCACCGAACGTTAAGCGTGCGGACCCTACAGGTTCGAGAACTATGTAGACATGACCGAGACTCGTCTCCGGTCAATAACCAATAGCGGAACCTGGATGCTCATATTGGCTCCTACATATTCTACGAAGATCTTTATCGGTCAAACCGCATAACAAAATACGTTGTTCCCTTTGTCATTGGTATGTTACTTGCCCGAGATTCAATCGTCGGTTTACTCATACCTAGTTCAATATCGTTACTGACAAGTCTCTTTACTCGTTCCGTAATGCATCATCCCGCAACTAACTCATTAGTCACAATGCTTGCAAGGCTTATAGTGATGTGCATTACCGAGAGGGCCTAGAGATACCTCTTCGACAATCGGAGTGACAAATCCTAATCTCGATCTATGCCAACTCAACAAGTACCATCGGAGACACCTGTAGAGCACCTTTATACTCACCCAGTTACGTTGTGACATTTGGTAGCACACAAAGTGTTCCTTCAGTAATCGGGAGTTGCATAATCTCATAGTCATAGGAACATGTATAAGTCATGAAGAAAGCAATATCAGTAAACTAAAACGATCAAGTCCTAAGCTAACGGAATGGGTCAAGTCAATCACATCATTCTCCTAATGATGTGATGTCGTTTATCAAATGACAACTCATGTCTATGGTTAGGAAACATAACCATCTTTGATTAACGAGCTAGTCAAGTAGAGGCATACTAGTGACACTCTGTGTGTCTATGTATTCACACATGTATTATCTTTCCGGTTAATACAATTCTAGCATGAATAATAAACGTTTATCATAAAATAAGGAAATAAATAATAACTTTATTATTTCCTCTAGGGCATATTTCCTTCAGCTCTAACCTCCCTTCCATGTTCTCGGCCCCCTCACCCCCACGGTTCGCCGCACCTCTTTTTCCCTCGGCGGAGTCCACCCTGGCCGCGTGCCCCACGCACAACCGCCGCCTCCGCCGTTCGGCCACCTCCCTTGCTCCACCATCCCGAGCCCCTCTCTCCTCCTTGATCCATCCAGGAGTTCCACCGCAGCCCGTGGACCCTTCCTAGCCCCTCGCCCGCTCGCCAGAGCCACTGGTGTCGCGCCTCCCCCAAGTCAACCGCCGCCGGCGCCCTTCTTTGCCCCTCGAAGCCCCGCTGAAAGTGCAACTATTCCTGGGTGGTTTTGGTAATTCCTAATAACATATAGCTCATTGAACTAATGCTATTCCAAGATGATCATTTCAGAAAGTTCAATGATTGGCATGGCATGGATTAGAAATGTGGACCCCTCAAAATGCTAAGGACACACATTGGCTCAAGCTCAAGACTCTACATTTTTATTTTAGTGATCCAAGATCACATTGAGTCCATAGGAAAAGCCAATACTATTAAAAGGGGATGAGGTGTTGCTTAATGGCTTGCTTGCTCAAAATGCTTAGTGATATGCTCAAAAAACCCTCAACCACTTTCTCATATCCACATATGTCCCAAACCAAAAGTCAAACTCGGCCCCACTGATTTGATCTATCCGGCGCCACCGAGTTCTTTTGACATAGCCACTGCCAGAAACCCTAGTCTTTTCGGTCTCATCGATAGGGATCTCGGTCTCACCGAGATGGGATTGCAAACTCTCTATTTCCCTTCGTAACGTTTTGGTCCAACCAAGATGAGCGATCGGTCCCACCGAGTTCACAATGCAAACTCTCTGTTTCCCTATGTAACATTTCGGTCTTACCGAAATGAGTGATTCGGTCCCACCGAGTTTGCCTGACCAACTCTTTGTTTGCCTATTACAGAAATTGGTCCTACCGAGTTTATGTGATCGGTCTCACCGAGATTACGTTATGCCATAACCCTAATGAAATCGGTCCCACCGAGTTGACATGCCGGTCCCATCGAAAATCCTAACATTCACATTTTGAACTACATCGGCCTGATCGAGTTTTATGATTCGGTCCCACCGAGTTTGGTAAATTGTGTGTAATGGTTAGATTTTGTGTGGAGGCTATATATACCCCTCCACCCACTCTTCATTCGTGGAGAGAGCCATCAAAATGTGCCTACACTTACAGCATACATTGTCTGAGAGAGAACCACACCTACTCATGTGTTGAGACCAAGATATTCCATTCCAACCACAAGAATCTTGATCTCTAGCCTTCCCCAATTAGTGCTTTCCACTCAAATTATCTCTCCACCAAATCCAAATCTGTGAGAGAGAGAGTTGAGTGTTGGGGAGACTATCATTTGAAGCACAAGAGCAAGGAGTTCATCATCAACACACCATATATTACCTTTTGGAGAGTGGTGTCTCCTAGATTGGTTAGGTGTTACTCGGGAGCCTCTGTCAATATTGTGGAGTTGAACCAAGGAGTTTGTACAGGCAAGGAGATCACCTACTTCGTGAAGATCTACCCTAGTGAGGCAAGTCCTTCATGGGCGATGGCCATGGTGGGATAGACTGAAGGAAATATGCCCTAGAGGCAATAATAAAGTTATTATTTATTTTCTTATTTCATGATAAATGTTTATTATTCATGCTAGAATTGTGTTAACCGGAAACATAATACATGTGTGAATACATAGACAAACATAGTGTCACTAGTATGCCTCTACTTGACTAGCTCATTGATCAAAGATGGTTAAGTTTCATAGCCATAGACATGAGTTGTTATTTGATCAACGGGATCACATCATTAGGAGAATGATATGATTGACTTGACCCATTTCGTTAGCTTAGCACTTGATCGTTTAAGTTTACTGTTATTGCTTTCTTCATGAGTTATATATGTTCCTATGACTATGAGATTATGCAACTCCCGAATACCGAAGGAACACTTTTTGTGCTACCAAACGTCACAATGTAACTGGGTGATTATAAATGTGCTCTACAGGTGTCTCCGATGGTGTTCATGGAGCTGGCATAGATCAAGAATAGGATTTGTCACTCCGATTGTCGGAGAGGTATCTTTGGGCCCTCTCGGTAATGCACATCACTATAAGCCTTGCAAGCAATGTGATTAATGAGTTAGTTGCGGGATGTGGCATTACGGAACGAGTAAAGAGACTTGCCGGTAACGAGATTGAACTAGGTATTGGGACACCGACGATCGAATCTCAGGCAAGTAACATACCGATGACAAAGGGAACAACGTATATTGTTATGCGGTTTGACCGAAGAAGATCTTCATAGAATATCTAGGAACCAATATGAGCATCCAGGTTCCACTATTGGTTATTGACCGGAGACATGTCTCAGTCATGTCTACATAGTTCTCGAACCCGTAGGGTCTACACACTTAACGTTCGGTGACGATCGGTATTATGAGTTTATATGTTTTGATGTACCGAAGGTAGTTCAGAGTCCCGGATATGATCACGTACACGACGAGGAGTCTCGAAATGATCAAGACGTAAAGATTGATATATTGTAAGCCTACATTTGGACATCGAAAGAGTTCCGGGTGAAATCGGGATTTTACTAGAGTGTCGGAGGGGCTACCGGAACCCCCCGGGGGTTAATGGGCCTTGTTGGGCCCTAGTGGAGAGAGAGAGAGGGGCCGACCGCGCCCCCTCCCCCTCTGGTCCGAATTGGACTAGGAGAGGGGGGCGGTGCCCCCTTTCCTTCTCCTTCTCCCCGTTCCTTTCCCCCTCATCCTACTCCTACTAGGAGGAGGATTCCTCCTCTTGGTGCGCCCTCTTGGGCCGGCCGGCCTCCCTCCTTGCTCCTTTATATACGGGGGCATGGGGAACCTCTAGACACACATGTTGATCATTGATCTCTCCCAGCCGTGTGTGGTGCCCCCCTCCACCATAATCCACCTCGGTCATACTATAGCGGTGCTTAGGCGAAGCCCTGCAACGGTAGCTTCATCAACATCGTCACCACACTGTCGTGCTGACGAAACTCTTCCCCGAGCTCTACTGGATCGTGAGTTCGCGGGACGTCACCGAGCTGAACGTGTGCTAAACGCGGAGGTGCCGTACGTTCTGTACTGAGGATCGGTCGATCGTGAAGACGTATGACTACATCAACCGCGTTGTCATAACGCTTCCGCTTAACGGTCTACGAGGGTACATGGATGACACTCTCCCCTCTCGTTGCTATGCATCACCATGATCTTTCATGTGCGTCGGAATTTTTTTGAAATTACTACGTTCCCCAACAATGGCATCCGAGCCAGGTTACTGCATAGATGTTATATGCACGAGTAGAACACAAGTGAGTTGTGGGTGATACAAGTCATACTACTTACCAGCATGTCATACTTTGGTTCGTCGATATTGTTGGATGAAGCGGCCCAAACCAACATTACGTGTACGCTTATGCAAGACTGGTTCTACCGATGTGATTTGCACACAAGTGGCTGGCGGGTGTCAGTTTCTCCAACTTTAGTTGAATCAAGTGTGTCTATGCCCGGTCCTTGAGAAGGTTAAAACAACACTAATTTGACGAACTATCATTGTGGTTTTGATGCATAGGTAAGAACAGTTCTTGCTCAGCCCGTAGCAGCTACGTAAAACTTGCAAAAACAAAGTAGAGAACCTCTAACTTGTTTTTGCAGGGCATGTTGTGATGTGATATTGTTAAGACATGATGCTATATTTATTGTATGAGATGATCATGTTTTGTAATAGAGTTATCGGCAACTAGCAGGAGCCATATGGTTGTCGCTTTATTGTATGCAATGCAATCGCCCTATAATTGCTTTACTTTATCACTAAGCGGTAGCGATAGTCGTAGAAGCAATAGTTGGCGAGATGACAACGATGTTACGATCAAAATCAAGGTGTCGCGCCAGTGACGATGGTGATCATGACGGTGCTTTGTAGATGGAGATCAAAGGCACAAGATGATGATGGCCATATCATATCACTTATATTGATTGCATGTGATGTTTATCCTTTATGCATCTTATTCTTCTTTGTTTGACGGTAGCATTATAAGATGATCTCTCACTAAATTTCAAGGTAAAAGTGTTTTCCCTGAGTATGCACCGTTGCCAAAGTTCGTCGTGCCGAGACACCACATGATGATCAGGTGTGATAAGCTCAACATTCATCTACAACGGGTGTAAGACAGTTTTACACACGCAAAATACTCGGGTTAAATTTGACGAGCCTAGCATATGCAGATATGGCCTCGGAACACTGGGACCGAAAGGTCGAGCGTGAATCATATAATAGATATGATCAACATAGTGATGTTCACCATTGAAAACTACTCCATTTCACGTGTTGATCGGTTATGGTTTAGTTGATATGGATCACGTGATCACTTAGATGATTAGAGGGATGTCTATCTAAGTGGGAGTTCTTAAGTAATATGATTAATTGAACTTAAATTTATCATGAACTTAATACCTGATAGTATTTTGCTTGTCTATGTTATTGTAGATAGATGGCCCGTGCTGTTGTTCCGTTGAATTTCAATGCGTTCCTTGAGAAAGCAAAGTTGAAAGATGATGGTACCAATTACACGGACTGGGTCCATAACTTGAGGATTATCCTTATTGCTGCACAGAAGAATTACACCCTGGAAGCACCGCTGGGTGCCAAACCCGCTGCAGGAGAAACACCAGATGTTATGAACGTCTGGCAGAGCAAAGCTGATGACTACTCGATAGTTCAGTGTGCCATGCTTTACGGCTTAGAACCGGGACTTCAACATCGTTTTGAATGTCATGGAGCATATGAGATGTTCCAGGAGTTAAAGTTAATATTTCAAGCAAATGCCCGGATTGAGAGATATGAAGTCTCCAATAAGTTCTACAGCTGCAAGATGGAGGAGAATAGTTCTGTCAGTGAACATATACTCAGAATATCTGGGTACCATAATCACTTGACTCAGCTGGGAGTTAATATTCCGGTTGATAGTCTCATTGACACAGTTCTTCAATCACTGCCACCAAGCTACAAGAGCTACCACAACACCGTGGCAGCCCACATCTATGCCGAGACCCCGAGTAGCAGCCCCGAGCCACCTTGTAGCAGCTGCGGCATGCCGCCGAAGACGCAGGCCACCTTCCGGGCATGGACGCCCAGTGCCCCTCCACCCCGAAAGGCGTAGCCTGACCGCTGGCCGCCCCGCCACCACCTTAGCCAGGTCACTGCCGCCAGCCACACGTCCGCCGCCGCCACCACCCGGATCTGGATAGGAGCACCCAGACTCGCCGCCAGCAAGGCCCCCGCCCCCGAAGCCCCAAGATCCGCTGCATGGAAGGAGAGGGGGTGGGGGAGCAGGACCACCGGGATGCCACACACCGGGGGGAGGAAGCAGAGCCCGTGGACGGGCCGACGACCATCGCCGCCGACGCAGAAGGCCGTGCCCCGCGATGCATGCCTCCAGCGCGCGGGAAGAAGACGCCCCACTGCCGCCTACGCTGCGCGGACTTTGGCCGGCGATGCCACCGGCGGCGGCGAGGAAAGGGAGGCCGAGGAGGGGGCTGGGAAGCGGCGGCGCTAGGGTTGGCTCCCAGAGTCGCCCGCAGGAGCGACTCAGGAGCCAACTGACTCTTTTTCGTGTACCAGGCAAAGGTTGTTAGCGGAACAAGATAGCACAATGCACCAGCAAGCACCAACCACCCCCTCGTACAGATGAGTTTGCCACTGACAACTAAGACAAGGCCGTAGCATACCAGCGACAAAGCATGAAGAGGGTTAGTCATTGTCGGTGTCAAAACCGACGGATCTTGGGTAGGGGGTCCCGAACTGTGCGTCTAGGCCGGATGGTAACAGGAGGCAAGGGACACGAAGTTTTACCCAGGTTCGGGCCCTCTTGATGGAGGTAAAACCCTACGTCCTGCTTGATTAATATTGATGATATGGGTGTTACAAGAGTAGATCTACCACAAGATCAGATAGGCTAAACCCTAGAAGCTAGCCTACGGTATGATTGTATGTTGTGATTGTTGTCCTACGGACTAAAACCCTTCGGTTTATATAGACACCGGAGAGGGTTAGGGTTACACAAGGTCTGTTACAAAGGAGGAGATATCCATATACGTATTGCCTAGCTTGCCTTCCACGCCAAGTAGAGTCCCATCCGGACACGAGACAAAGTCTTCAATCTTGTATCTTCATAGTCTAACAGTCCGGCCAATGGAGATAGTCCGGCTGTCCGGAGACCCCCTAATCCAGGACTCCCTCAGTAGCCCCTGAACCATGCTTCAATGACGATGAATCCGGCGCGTAGTTGTCTTCAGCATATCAAGGCGGGTTCCTTTTCCGAATACATCACAGAGGAATTTGAATACGAGGATAGTGTCCGACCCTGCAAAATAAGTTCCACATTCCACCGTAGAGAGAATAATGTTTTCGTAGATCTAATTTGCTAGCTTGCTTCGGCAGAATGACGTTACGTCATGGCCCGGTGATTATTCGAACCGTTTCTTTTAACCAGCCCCGCACATAATGCGAGGCAGTTTTTTCGACACGTCTTGCCGAAGCGGAGATCGTGTTCCCCCAATTATGGGATTCTCATCAATATGGGCGTGGGTAACCCAACCGTGTCTAGGACTCCTAGATTATAGGCAAGTCCTAAACGGCTACGGAGAGGATGCTTGATATTCACCCTCTTTATAAAGGGACGAGGTTTTTGCTTTTTCTCTCTCGTGCTCAATCGAACCCTTCCTCTGCCTCGAGTTCTAACACCCAAAACCCAGGTTAGGTGCTCCGGATCTTCAATCATGTCTGGATCCAGCCTTGAAGGCCGATGGATGCCCTCCTCCATGACGGAAGAGGACATTAAGAAGTTGAGGGAGGCCAGATACCTGACCGCCAAGGTTTCGCATCGGCTGCCTGCTCAAGGGCAGGTCGTCCCTACTCCCAAACCCGACGAGAACGTTGTGTTCGTCTCCCATTTCCTCCGTGGTCTAGGCCTCACTCTGGATCCTTTCGTCAGGGGCTTGATGTTCTATTACGGGCTAGATTTCCACGATCTAGCTCCGGACTCCTTTCTCCACATCACGACATTTATTGTCGTGTGTGAGGCCTTCCTCCGTGTGACCCCTCACTTCGGCCTGTGGCTCAAGGCCTTTGAAGTACAACCGAAGATTATCAAGGGGCAACATGCAGCGTGCGGAGGTGCATCAATAGGCAAGATGGCAGGAGCTCCATGGCCGAGAGGTTCCTTTCCAGAGGTGTCCGAATTATGGCAACGGGAGTGGTTTTACGTCACGGCTCCCAGAAGTGCCAAGTGGGCGGCTGCCCCCGCTTTCCGCCCTGGCCCCCCACCATAACTGATGTCATGGATTAGCAGGGGTTTGAGCTGGGGTCCAGCCAAGGACGTGCCTATACCGCAAAGCCGCATCCGAGATCTCTTCGAGGGAGATTTTAATTTGGTTGCGGTAATACAAGTTATGCTGGTTCGTCAAGTCCAGCCTTGCAAATGCCGGCCCCTGCGCTTGTGGGAGTTCAACCCAGAGGGGCCATGTGCCATTAAGAGTTTCCTCGGCCTAACGCACGAGGAGATGTACAAGTCATTCTTCGGACCTCAAGTGGAATGTCCGGATATCACCGAGGACGTGGGCCTGAGCAGTAACCGCGCCGCCGAACAAGTAAGAAATCCTCTAGCCGAACATGCTGTCTTTTATTTGAAGTTATTTCTGAGAGTTTGCTTTTTGACCAGGACTGGCTAACAAAGGCGAAGATGATTCGGTGTTTGGCCCCTCTCCCTGAGGGTTTGGAAAATCCGGTATTGGAGAAGATGCTCGAGGTCGCACCTTGCCCGGAGCCCTTGAAGGAAGATACCGAGGGAGATAATACGGGCGGACGTGGGCCCCCATCGCTATCCGCTCCAACCGAGGGAACGAGCGTCTCCACGAAGGAGGACGATCGGGGGAGGAAAAGGACTGCTTCCGAGGATCCGGAAGCCGAAGCCTCCAAACGGGAGAAGAGGTCTCCCACTGAGGGTCCTGCCTTGGGGGTGCTTCTGCCGCACAGAGTCCGCGGGGGGATCAGCCCTCCAACGAGTCGTAAGTGATCCAAAATATTTCAATAGTAAGGGTATGCTATCTTTTTCTTCTGAGAAAATAACCACCGCATCTATCTTGCAGTTCGGGCCTCAGCCCCTCTCAAATGAGCTCGTCTTCGGGGGATCTTCTTCCAGAGATGATGGAGAGTGAAGCGCCTCCCCTGGACTCCTCCGCTCCAGAGGCGGGCGACCCCGAAGTGTCGTCGCGGAGGGCCTCTCCGGATCCGGTGAGGCCAGAAGATAATCCCGTAGACCCCCAAAGTCCCCAGTGTCCGGCTCCCGAAGAGAGCATACGAAAGAGTCCGGCACTGTCTGGTGTGCGGTCGGACATTCTGAGGGAGTTGGTGGGGCGAGCGGCCATCTCAGAAGAGCACCGTACGCTGATGGGTACGGTGATGGAGAGAATCTCGTTCGCTGAAAGTGGATTACATGAAGCCTTTATGAGTCTATTGACAGGTTTGAGGTATGTGAGATAATATGTGATAGTACTGCACATGTTATTGTAGCCCCTGAGACTCTGGTTGTCATCGAGAACGGCGGCGAACAGAGGATCGTATTCCCAGGGAATAACCAAACTGCCTTTTTGTGCAGGTGGTGGGAGCTCTGGTGGCTAGCCGGACTAGGGAGTTTGCCAAATTAAAACGACAACTGGATGCGGCAGATGCCGACATCGAGCTTGTTAACAAGAGGCTTGACGAGGCACAGGGTAAGTGTTATTATCCGGTGAACGCCACATAGTAAGAGCAGCATAATGCCAGTATCTTTAATATGTTGTGACTGCAGATGGAGCTGCCACCGTGGAAGCCTTGCGGGCGGAACTTTCCTGAGCCAAGGAACAAGCAAGGATTAGTAATGCGGCTACCTTGAAGGCAGCCGAAGAGTTGAAAGCCGAGAAGGCCGCACATTGCGAGAGCCAGGAGAAGATGGCCAAGATGGCTGTAGAATTAAAAGACACTGCCGACCGTTGCCGGTTCCTTGAAAAAGAAAACTGAGCGAAGGCAATGGACCTTGAGAAGGCCGCAGCAGCGGACAAAGAGACCCGTTCTGCTATGAGAGTGAAGAAGGAGGAGCTGCGGGAAGTCGGGGATATTGCGGCTGGGAAACCCTTCATGTTACGGAGGAAGTTCGAAGATCCTCGGTATGCCCCTCTGGATCGGCTGTGGAGTTTGGCAGATGCGTATATGGATTTGGCGGCGAGCGCTGCCGATGCGGCCAAGTACTTCCAAGGTCAGATAGATCGTGAAGTGGACAAGCCGTTCTGGACGCAATTCCACCTTCCAGAGCATCCGCTTTCATTGACTGACTAGCTAGCCGAATGGGACAAACTAAATAGGTTGTCCGGACTCGCCATGAGGTCTGTTGTGGATCAGCTATGGCCGGAAAGACCAAAGCCGAACAGCTTTTTCAGCTTAGTGCAGCAGTTCCTTGATGCGGTGCCACGCATTAATGCGATGAAGAGGTCGACGTGCATAGAAGGCTCGCGGATGGCCCTTGCCCGTGTTAAAGCATACTGGGCAGAGATGGACGCTACCACTGTTGCGGCACAACGATCGGCCATAGGCCGGGTGGCTGCCGAGCACTATTTCGAGGAGGTTCTCAAGGGTGCTCGTTTGATAGAGGCCCAGTGCTCGAAAAATATTATGTTTGAGTGATATGTATTTTCATTGTAGGCACAATGCTTTTATGAATTTTTTATAAGGTTATTTTTATACTTTTGCCTGAAAGTAATATGATGCCTCCTGTGCGGCCGTTTATGTATACCTGTGTATAACCTGAAAGATTGCAGCCGTCGGCTTCAACCCCCACGCATAAAATGCGGGGGTGTTCGCAAAAAACGCGTGTTCACACTTAACCCAACGTCTTGGTCCTATTAAGGAGGTGATAGCGTAGCGAGCGAGGCAACCGGACTATAATGCTTTAACACTTTCACTTAGCCATAGGTGTTTGACAGTGGGGCTACTAGATAGCCCCTGGTGGCTCTGCACTCTCCGATCATGGGGTGCGTACATGCCTGGCCGGGAAATGGCCCTTCGTTAAGGCAGAGGAATTCTAACATTCCGATAGGTCACCGAGTGGTTGACCAGTCTCATGCTATATCATGACAATCAGTTTTCGGCTTTCTCTACTGAGGTGCTCGTCCGGATGAACCAGGGCACAATCGCAGTAGTTCTCCTGGTGCTACCTTAGCCGGTAAAGCGGAACATAAGGCACCAAAACACAGGAGCCGGGCAAACCCAACATTCGACCAAAGATAGTGATTCGGAGCTGATGCATATAAGGCCAAACTCGCGACGTCGAACACTCCGTAAGGTATTCGGTCTTTATGATATAAATCGGGCCTAGATAGTGCCCTTCGTAAGAAGCCCCTTGTGTCCAGGTACGGGCATTATTCTGACATGGCCACATGCCAAGACGCCAACATCCTTCTCGACTGTGCTGAGAATTCGGTGGATATGTATCAACAAGAGACAGTAAAAAAGGTTTACGCAGGGTCTTATTCTAAAAAGAATCCTTGGAGCGGGTCCTTGCTACACGTCTGCGCCTGTGTCTCCGTTGGGCCGTATCCTGGACGGGTATAGCACGATGATTATTTGTAAAAGAGAGGAGCTTAGGTGAAAAAAGCTGTCGTGCAAAAAGATAGTTTTTTAAAGAAATCATGTATAATTCAAGGTAAGTAAGAATTGCCGCTTGTCTGCGCATGTTGAGCCCCTTGTATTTGTAATAGGGGTGTGATCATTGATCCGGTAAAAATTTCATATGGCTGCGCTGGACTCGTCTAACCGTGTCCGAGGTCGTGACGACCTGCAAAATGCTTTAGTTGGTGAGGCCGTTTTTAGTGTGCGGCTGCCAGGGCAGCCGCATGCTCTTCTGCGCGCAGAGATCGCTTAATACTTCCCTTCACTGTAATGATGCCGCATGGACCGGGCATCTTGAGTGTGAGGGAAGCATAGTGTGGTATTGCGTTAAAGCGAGCGAAAGCTTCGCGTCCGAGTAGTGCTTGATAGCCACTTTGAAACGGAGCGATGTGGAGGGTTAAATGTTCGCTACGGAAGTTATCGGGGAAGCCAAATATAACTTCTAGTAGCAGCGAGCCCGTGCAGTGAGCCCCTGGGCCTGGCGTTACTCCTTTAAAGGTAATATTGGTATGGCAAATTTTTGTTGGGTGTCGTGGATTTGTCACGGCAGATGTCCTAGCGAAAGGACTTAGTCGTGGAGCCATCGCTATGAGTTTACTTGAAGGGGTTTAAAGCGGACACAAAGACACGAGGGTTTTATACTAGTTCGGCCCCTTCGATGAAGGTAAAAGCCTACGTCTAGTTGTGATGGAATTGATATGATCTCGATGGCTAGGGAGCAAACAAGCTTCGCCTAGGCTCGAGTTGTGGTTGTCTGTCCTGAACCGCCACCGGGTCGTCCCCTTATATACACGGGTGACACCCGTCGGTCCATAGAGTCGTAACCGGTTCATACTCGTATTCCGGTTGCTATCTCCCTATTCTTTACTTACAATACAAGTCATACATCAGGCCAGTTTACGGCCACATGCTCTAACCGACTACAGGCCTTGGGCCTTCATCTGTTTACGCCACTAATGAAATTAACCCGGTCCAAGTAGGCCGGTTTACGCCTAGTGGTAATATCCCCAACATTAGGCCCCAGATTGATTTGAACTGGTTCATGTCAATCCTTCACACCATCTTGCGTCTTGGATATCTTCTGTTTAATTGGCAAACCTCCATGTCATCATTATTTTTAGTTGCTGTAAACCGGCATGACGTCATCAGTTTTGGTTATTGTAAACCCGCATGACGTCATTATGAAGTTCATAACGCCCTCTTAATGACAGCTCCTGGATTCGCGCGTTTGACCTAGCTCGGTTGCCTTATAAATAAGACCGAAGGGTCATTTCCTTTCTCTTCCCCTTCGTCCCTTCTTCTTCTTCTTCCTCACGTCGCCGGCTTTGCAGCTCCGCCACCACCGTCGACCTTTGCCTCGTCTCGGGCCGCTGCATCAACCTGAACGTACCAGAGTGCTGCGGCGTCTTTCCACATCTTCTCCGTTCCCGGTAAGTCCTCTCTCCTTCTTAACCTAGATCTGTTCTTAGGGTTCCATGTTCTTGCTATGTTCATCGCACGTTCATAGCTGTTCTCCGACCTGGAATGCACCTGTGGACTCTTCCCGTGCTTAGTAGCGATCCCTTTAGCATCCGCCTGCTATTTCTCCTCCAAGCGCATAGATCTCCCGCATATATCCGCTCAATGGTCCACTTCTGTTTCCGCCTTAGTCTTCGAAATATTTCCTGTTTTTATGAGCTTGCTGTAGATCCGCGGTTGTAACATGATTTTGTGAAACTTGTTTCTGCATAACTAGTTATCCATAGTTTCAATTGCTTCCGATGCTTAGGCCAGGCGGTTTAACTTCACCATAGAGAAAAAATTGCTAAACCGATATATATGTCATTAGTCCCCTGGTTGAACCGCCAGAATCCATCTGATGCTGCGTTGTAGAAGACCGGATTATTGGTACTGCCTCCGGTTTACCGTAATCAGATCAACACCTTTTTATCCGGCATGTCCTTGAACCGGATCACTTATTTCTTGTAGGTCATGGCCAAACAAGTGTACGAGTGCAACTGGGTTCCCTCCCGTGTCACAGAATCACAGCTGAATGATCTAGTCCTGATCGGTGCTTTGGATAACAAAGATACAATTCACTGGAGGGTTCCTGGAGATGAATGTCCTCCTACGCCCCAGGAAGGAGAGGTCGTGGTCTTCGCAGATCACATGGCCCGGGGCTTCAAACCGCCCGGCTCCAAATTTTATCGGGATGTGTTAGCCAACTTTCAACTCCGTCCACAGGATATTGGCCCCAACTCCGTCACCAATCTATGTCACTTTCAAGTACTTTCTGAGGCATACCTTCAAGAGGAGCCTTCAGTCGAGTTATTTAGAGATCTCTTTCATCTGAACCGCCGTACTGAATTCACTGACGGCCCTAATACCGTACTTGGCAGTATGGCCATTCAGAAAAGGAAAGAAATCACCTATCCCCATGTCAAACTCCATACTCACCCCAAGGAATGGAATGCAACTTGGTTTTATTGCAAGGATACCTCCCCTGACAATGAAAATCCCTTGCCTGGCTTCCGTCCGGAACGGCTCAGCAACACTCACCCTTTTCCACAAAGGCTAAGCGCCAAGGAGAGAATTAAATACGCTCCTCAACTATCCAAGCTCCGGGCCTTCATGGCCAATGGTTTAACAGGAATAGACCTTGCACGCTGCTGGATATCATGGAGCATTTTGCCTCTAAGCCGGCGCCCAAATTTGATGTGCGAGTATACTGATAGTGTCGATGACCCACTCCGACACACTAAAATTCAGCTCCCTGATGACGAAGTCACAGAATCTGTGAAAAAGATGCTGAATGAACCGGAGCACCTCTGTGCTCAAACCGGTCTGCCTCCTTACTGCACCACCAACAAACCGCCAGCGGTAATATTTTAATTGCTCTATTGTTGAACCGGTTACTGTTTTATATGCTCAACATTTAATTGCTGCTGATCCAGGGTGATAATCCATTTTGGAGCAAGAAACTTCCTCAAGAAAAAACGGAAAAGGCAGGATGGCCAACCCGGCCCAAGACCAAGGTTATCAAGAAGCCAGCTCATAAGAGAAAAACCAGCGCTTCATCTGACCCAGCCATTGACGATGATGTGGGTAATCCGGATCTTGAGGTAGAACTTGATTCACTTGGCTTGCTTTTTACACGCCTTATTGATGATAATGCTTGTCAGGATGACGCTGAAGCCAGCAATGCGGGTTTCGTTGAGGTAACCATTCTCTCTTCCGATTCAGAAATCCTGCCTTTGCCAAAATTTCGCCGGGCAAACCGGAAAGTTAAATTTTCTCATCCTTTTGCTTATCTGGATTCCCAATTTCTTATGAAGACCCAGCAACACGAAGCTCGCCGCACAACCCGGCACAGCGGCCAGGTAGTTACCTCTGTCGGTTTACCAAACAGTCCGGTTCGAAAACGCCGCTCCGAGGTCTCCGACCTTTTTATTGATTTAAATCCTAAAGCGGGTTTCTTCCGTCAACCTCTTAATCCATCCGACTCCGATTACCAGGTCACTTCTCATTCATCGTCTGGTGAATCATCGGCCACCCAGCTACCACCTTTGAAAACAGTTGCTGGGTAAGTTAAACCGAACATATGCTTCCAGTATACTGCGCAATGGCTTACACTTTTCCTTGACTTTTTATTTTTCTTTCAGGGCTAAACCGAAACCAAGCAAGAAGGCCCGCCTGGATAAAGCGGCTGAAGAAAATGTGGCCCCAAAACATGACCAAGCACCTGATCATGAAGTGTTTACTTGTGAAGATATCCCCAATGATCCTCCTCTGCAAGACGACGTTATCCCTGAAGAAGGTCCTATTCATATTCCAGCCTCTGCTGATCCGCCTGCCAGCTCTGTCCAGATTGAGAAATCCCATACTCCTGCTGACAAACCGGCCGCACCAACCCAAACCGGCGAGTCAAAAGATGATGATGTTGTGATTACCGGCGTAGGCCGCTCTGCACCTGGGAATCCTGCCACCCTTACCAAGCATACTATCAAAGAGGATTCTTCCCCTTTGAACAAAGGAAAATGGGATATTGAATTAGAGACATACGCCAATCTGAATGCTCAAGATCTTCACTCTGGCTATTTAAACCAGCTTTATACTAGCCGTGACTGTGAAGCTGGCTTGGTAAAAATGATGAGGGATAAATTTGAGGTAAATTCCTTCTTTCCTTTCTGCCATTGCATTCATCCTTGTAGCCCCCAAGGGCCGGCTTGTGACCTTGGTCAAACCGGGACTCGATCCTGAACATTTTTTGAAATCCGTCGGCATAACCCTCGAGGGCCGGTCTAACTTAGCATAAGTAAACCGGGGCTCAAAAATAAAAAGCTGTCCTTAGAACATAACTTGATCAAATAGCCATTAGCCCCCAAGTGCCAAGTTGAATACTTGTATTGAGCTTGGGACTTTGTAATCTAGCAATATACAAAAAATTGAAGGTGCATTAGCCCCCAAGTATCAGGCATATAACTTTTGTTATGTGGTTGATACTTCCATTTCTTGGATTGTCTGTGCAAAGCTTAAAATGCCATCTGTATGTAGGATGAAGTGAAAATCAAGGAAGACCAGATTGCCGATTTACAGGAGGCCCTAAAGACCCAGCAGGCTGAAACAGATAAGGCAAAGCAAGAATTGATCAGCGCTTTGAGCACTGCTGAACGGCTGAAAGAAGGCTTCAAGAAAGAGCGGGCTGACTGGGCCACTGAGAAGGCCGGTTTAACCAAAAGAGCAGAAAACGTTGAAGCGGCCCTTAAACCAGTGGTGGATGAACTGACAGCCGTACAGCGGCAAATACACTCTATGACTACTGCAATCTTTGGTAAGCTCCTTGTAACTTCTGTGATAAATTTGAATCTGCTGTATTATAAATCCGGTTTGAGACCATTCCAATTTTGTTTGTAGGCACACGTATTGGGCACTTAGGAAATGATGTGCGGAAGAAATTAAAAGCTGCCTACACCTTGGTGGAACAATTGTATACCGGAGCCCAACGGATCATCACCACAGCTTCTTACAACAACCCGGCGCCCTCTTTAATCCAGGACACTCTTAGCAAGCTGTCAATGCTTCCAGCCCGGATTGAGGAGCTGAAAAAATCTGTTGCCCGAACCGGAGCCATCAAAGCCTTAATCCGGGCAAAGGCATGAGTGCCCGACTTTGATCCTGTGGAAGCAGCTCAAGGCTATCCCAGTCTAAAAGAAGATGGCTCTGAATTCAACGAAGAGGATTTAAGGGCCATAAACCGTGCAGTGCGCCCGCTGGCTTGCCAGCTAGCTGAAGAGGCAGACTTGACGCATTATCAAGCGGAGTATAATAATCAAAACAAGCGAGTGCCGGCCCCAACTGTTGAAGCGGAGAATCTGATTCCTCCAACCCGTAAGCACACTTACGCCCCTGATATTGAACCGTCTTCCCTGATCCATGAAGAGGCTGTTTTCCAAGCTTTAATGGGAATCGACTGGACCACTGCTGATTTCCAGCCAATGGGTAGAGACGAGGAAGCTGAAGCGGCGGAGGATGAGGAGCAGGCTTGAATCGGAAGCCGATTTGAAGATCTATTTGCAACATCCTTCCACAAAACAATGATTTTGTTTGAGCATCATGCTGATAGGATAGCTAAAACTTCTGTCTGGAATATGCCTTCGTGCATAAGTACTTGAGCTTTTACTTGAAAAACTTTAATTCATATTTCCTGCAATCAGAAAAATTTGAACTTCGGTAGCGGTTATACCGGCAGCCGGATTATGATCTTGATATGTGTATTAGTAATACAACAAATAGATGATACATAAATACCTGCCATGTTTGATCATAAAGCTGGCTTCAGCCAAGCCTAAAGCGGTGGTTTTCTAAACCATTACCGTCAAAAAGGGAGAAAGTAGCGCCCGTACAGACCGTACTGACTTAATACGAGCCCCCTGGTTACTCCATGATGTTAACAGGGAAAAGGTAAACTAGGCAGACTCCTCCGGATTAAAAGGGAGATAAAAAATCATTGGCTGAATCGGAAAAAATATGCTTGTTGACACAAAGAAATCCAACAAAAGCAAAGAACGAACAAACCATGAAAACAACATGGAAGCAAAAGTAATGATAAAACCATTTGCAAAAATATGCTATACTGAGCTGTTCAGATGGTATTACCATGATCGGACAGGATCAAGGCCCCCAATAGGAGTGACAATGATTCAAGTCAGCCAGGTCCCCAAATGACTCGTGGCATATATGCCAGATCAAGAGGCGTTGCAATGCTTCGGGCCCGACCATGCCCCCAAGTGATTTTGTGGCCTTAGGCCGACCAAGAGGCGTGACTGGTTCAGACTTGACCAAGTCCCCAAATGATCTGGTGGCTGTCACCTATCAAAGGGTGTTCGTCGGTTCGGACACGACCAAGGCCCCCAGTGATATATAAAAGACAAATGTCAAGGGGTAAACCGGAGGCTGCTTTAAACAGAATCACTCCGTGTAACCTCGCATGATGAAAAAGACAGAGACCCCGCTTTAGCTGAGGCTCCGGTTTGATATATCAAAGATAATATATACATTGTCATGATATGTACATAGATAGAGCCGATGGCTCAGGTATAGTAAGGCCGAAGATGAGCTATATTCCACGGTCTGTTGGTCTTCTCTTCTGATGTACGTGAGTCTTGATGTCCTCGAATATCAATCAGATAGTACGACCCGTTGTGCAAATTCTTGCTGACCACGAAAGGTCCCTCCCAAGGTGGGGATAACTTGTGCATATCCGTTTGATCTTGGATGAGTCGAAGCACCAAATCTCCTTCTTGAAAAGTTCTAGTTCTAACCCGGCGACTGTGATGGCGACGAAGATCTTGCTGGTAAATCGCCAAACGGGCAGCCTCTATATCACGCTCCTCGTCCAATAGGTCCAAAGCATCTTGTCGCGCTGTCTCATTGTCCGCTTCAACATAAGCTGCCACACGAGGCGAATCGTGCCGGATGTCACTAGGGAGAACTGCCTCTGCTCCATAGACCATGAAAAATGGCGTGTATCCTGTGGACCGGTTTGGCGTAGTATTAATACTCCATAATACAGATGGTAGCTCTTCAACCCAACATCCTAGTGTTCTTTGCAATGGGACCAAAAGCTGGGGTTTGATGCCTCGTAAGATTTCCTGATTAGCTCGTTCTGCCTGTCCATTGGACTAGGGGTGTGCTACTGATGACACGTCAAGTCGGATGTGCTCACGTTCACAGAACTCCTTCATAGCACCCTTGGATAAATTGGTACCATTGTCAGTAATGATACTGTGTGGGAAACCAAACCGGAAAATCACCTTCTTGATGAACTGCACCGCTGTTGCTGCATCACACTTGCTGACAGGCTCCGTTTCAACCCACTTGGTAAATTTGTGAACTGCCACCAAAAGGTGGGTTTTCTTATCCTTGGATCTTTTAAAAGGCCCAACCATATCCAGCCCCCAAGTTGCAAACGGCCATGTTATTGGGATCATCCTTAATTCTTGAGCCGGCACATGAGCACGCATTGAAAATTTCTGACATCCATCACACCGTTTAACCAAGTCCTCCGCATCAGCGTGCGCTGTCAACCAGTAGAACCCGTGACGAAACGCCTTTGCCACCAGAGACTTTGAACCGGCGTGGTGTCCACAATCCCCTTCATGGATTTCTCTTAAGATTTCACAGCCTTCCTCAGGAGAAACACAACGTTGAAACGCCCCGGATGCACTGCAATGATGTAATTCACCATTGACAATCGTCATAGACTTGGATCGCCGGACTATCTGCCTGGCCAGGATCTCATCCTCTGGTAACTCCCCCCGGTTCATGTACGCAAGATAAGGAACTGTCCAATCCGGAATAACATGCAGGGCTGCCACCAATTGAGCCTCCGGATCAGGGATAGCCAAATCCACCTCCCCTGGGAGCTTGACTGACGGGTTGTGCAACACGTCCAAAAAGACGTTAGGCGAGACCGGTTTACGTTGAGAGCCCAACCGGCTTAACGCATCCGCCGCTTCATTCTTCCGACGGTCCACATGATCCACTTGATAACCCTTGAAATAACCTGCAATATTATCCACTTCCCGACGATATGCAGCCATGAGCGGGTCCTTAGAATCCCAAGTGCCAGACACCTGTTGAGCCACTAGGTCCGAGTCACCAAAGCACTTAACCCGGCTTAAATTCATCTCTTTAGCCATCTGGAGGCCATGGAGCAAGGCCTCGTACTCAGCTGCATTATTAGTACAAGGGAACATTAAGCGGAGAACATAACAAAACTTATCACATCGCGGGGAAGTTAATACGACTCCAGCCCCCGAGCCTTCCAACTGCCTGGATCCATCAAAATGAATAGTCCAATATGTGTGATCCGGCTTCTCCTCTGGTGCTTGTAATTCCGTCCAATCATTGATGAAATCAACAAGTGCTTGAGACTTCACTGCCGTCCGAGGCACGTACTTCAGTCCGTGTGGCCCCAACTCTATAGCCCACTTGGCAATCCGGCCAGTCGCCTCCCGATTCTGTATAATATCACCCGAGGGAGCTGAACTGACCACTGTGATGGGGTGCCCTTGAAAATACTGTTTGAACTTCCGACTGGCCATAAAAACACCATAGACCAGCTTCTGCCAATGCGGATACCTTTGCTTGGATTCAATAAGCACCTCGCTGATATAATAAACCGGCCGCTGAACCGGATATTCCTTGCCTACCTCTTTGCGTTCCACCACAATTGCCACGCTAACTGCTCGAGCATTGGCCGCTACGTATAATAATAGTGGCTCCTTGTCGACCGGAGCTGCAAGAACAGGCGGATTGGCTAACTGCCGCTTCAGGTCCTCAAATGCCTCATCAGCAGCTGGACTCCAGACGAAATTGTCTGTCTTCCTCAACATTTGGTACAAAGGGATAGCCTTCTCACCGAGGCGGCTGATAAACCGGCTCAGCGCAGTGATTCGGCCTGCCAAATGCTGAACATCATTGATACACTTCGGTTTAGCTAGGGATGTAATAGCCGTAATCTTCTCTGGATTAGCCTCAATTCCTCTGTTAGACACCAGGAAACCCAGTAAACTGCCCGCCGGAACACCAAAAACACACTTGGCCGGATTGAGCATCATCCTGTAAGTTCGCAAGTTGTCAAAGGTCTCCTTCAAATCATCCACCAGCGTCTCCTTCTGTCTTGATTTTACTACAATATCATCCACATAGGCGTGTACATTGCGGCCGATCTGCTCATGCAGGCAATTCTGTACACACCGTTGATAGGTGGCTTGGGCACTCTTAAGCCCGAAGGGCATAGATACATAGCAGAAGGCTCCAAAGGGAGTAATAAATGCTGTTTTCTCCTGGTCCTTAACCGCCATCTTGATCTGATGATATCCAGAGTATGCATCCAAAAAACTCAAACGCTCACAACCCGTCGTGGCATCAATGATCTGGTCAATACGGGGGAGGGCAAAAGGATCTGCCGGACAGGCCTTGTTAAGATCTGTGTAATCCACACACATATGCCAAGTGCCATTTTTCTTAAGAACCAACACCGGATTAGCAAGCCACTCTGGATGGAACACCTCAATAATAAAACCAGCTGCTAAAAGCCTGGCCACTTCCTCTCCAATGGCTTTGCGTCTTTCTTCGTTAAACCGGCGGAGGAACTGTTTCACCGGTTTATACTTAGGATCCACATTAAGAGTGTGCTCAGCGAGTTCCCTCGGTACACCTGGCATGTCAGACGGCTTCCATGCAAAAATGTCCCGATTCTCACGGATGAACTCGATGAGCGCACTTTCCTATTTGGGATCCAGGTTGGCACTGATAGTGAACTGCTTGGACGAATCGCCGGGCACGAAGTCAACAAGCTTGGTCTCAGCTGCCGATTTGAACTTCAGATCTAAATCATGCTCTGTAGTTGGCTTCTTTAAAGAGGTCATATCTGCCGGATCAACATTGTCCTTATAATACTTCAACTCCTCCGTGGCACAGACTGACTCTGCATAAGCCGCATCACCCTCTTCACATTCCAAAGCGATCCTACGGTTCTCGTGAACTGTTATCGTCCCCTTGTAACCCGGCATCTTGAGCTGTAAATAGATATAACAAGGCCGCGCCATGAACTTGGCATAAGCCGGCCGCCCAAACAGGGCGTGATACGGGCTCCGGATCTTCACCACTTCGAAGTTTAATTTTTCCGACCGAGAATCGTGTTCGTCCCCAAAAGCCACATCTAGGGTTATCTTGCCAACAGGATATGCAGATTTGCCTTGGAACAACACCATGGAATACCGTATTCGACGGTCTGAGATCCTTGTCTGTTAGTCCCATGCGCCGGAATGTCTCATAGTATAGTATGTTAATACTGCTTCCTCCATCCATGAGCACCTTGGTGAACTTATAACCCCCCACCTGAGGGTCCACCACTAATGCTAACTGGCCAGGATTATCAACCCGGGGCGGGTGATCTTCTCTGCTCCACACGATGGGCTGCTCTGACCAGCGTAAGTAACGCGGTAAGGCCGGTTCAACAGAATTCACTGCTCGCTTGTGGAGTTTTCGGTCGCGCTTATCCAAGCCAGTTGTGAAGACATGGTATTGCCCATTGCTCAACTGCTTTGGCTGGCTCTGATAACCTGACTGCTGCTGCTGCTGGCCGTTCTGATTATTCTGGCTATTGTGACCACCCTGATTGAAACCTGAACCGGAAGCTCCATCGTGACCCGGGCCGTGTAAACCGGATCCTGAACCGCCACCTGACCCATGGTCATACCGGAAGGCATTAGAGTTTTTAAACTCCCGCATAATATAACAATCCTTCCAAAGGTGGTTAGCTGGTGTCTCCTTCGTCCCGTGCTTTGGGCAAGGCTGATTCAACAAATAATTCAAACGGCTTGCGTTAGGATTGGGGGTCCCATTACGATCTGTCGCTTTACCTCTACGCCGCTGCCCCCTGTCCTGTGCATTAGCGTTGGCCACAAAATCCATGCTACCCTCCGCCTTGCGTTTGCCTCCGTTTCCATGACCCGCCGGTTTGTACTGCTGCTGTTTAGAGTTGCTATTCTTCCTTCCCTTCCCTGTTTCATCATCATCAGGTTCGGGATCCTTGGTACTGTCCGAATCGGCATACTTTACTAAAGCAGCCATGAGGATTCCCATGTCATTACAGAACCGCTTCATGCGTCCCAATTTCAATTTCAGAGGCTCAAACCGGCAGTTGCCTTCCAGGGTTAAGATCGCAGAGTCAGCATTAATCCTGTCAGATGAGTGCAAAATTTCCGAAACGCGGCGCACCCAACGGGTCGTTGATTCTCCTTCTTCCTGGACACAAGCCGCCAGGTCTACTATGGACTTGGGCTGCTTACATGTATCCTTAAAATTCTGTATAAACCGGGCCCGCAACTGAGCCCATGAGCTGATAGAATTGGGTGGCAGGCTCTTTAACCAAGTACGAGCCGTGCCCTCAAGCATCATGGTGAAGTATTTTGCACATGCAGCCTCATCCACATCCAGCATCTCCATGGCCATCTCATAACTCTCTACCCATGCTTCAGGGGGTAAATCAGCGGTGTAATTCGGCACCTTGCGTGGACCCTTGAAATCTTTGGGCAGGCGCACATTACGTAAAGCTGGGATTAAGCAAGGCACTCCCAAAGCGGATGCGATCCCTGGTCCGGCAAAGGTTGTAGAACGAACCGGTGTAAATTGGCCCGCATTATCCTGCGCTGCTAACTCGGCCTCCCTTTGTGCCCGGGCCCGGTCCACCACATCCTGAGCATCTCGAACACCACCTGCCAGGTCATTACCGCGGGCCGCTTCACGGCCTCGCGCATTGCTTGATATGGCCGGTTCCTCCATGCGCCTGCTATAGCTCCGGCCCGGACGGGGCGTAGAATGAATCCGATCACGGCTGTATGAGTATGCCTACTGCTGGATCAGCGCAGTCCGGAGAAGCTCCTTAACCCGGCGTGTCTCTATCGCTTGCGGAGAATCCCCTTCGACTGGGATAGCCTCTAACCGTGCAGCGGCCGCAACAAGGTTGTCCATAGGATTAGAATAATGACCTGGGGGCGTCTGGACCGGCGGAAGATTCATAATGTTCTGCTGAGGGGGTCCCATCAGGCGAGGTTGGACCGGCTCCCCCGGTCCTGGTGCCTCGATCCGGTTTGTCTCCGGGTACTGCGGCGGATTACTGGGTCCAGCCCCTGGAGTGTGAAAGAGATTTCGGGGGTCAAACCCTGACGGCAGGCGTGATCTGTGCTTCCGCTTCAAAACCTCCTGTGATGCATTCTGGTCAAGCATGAGTTTATAGGCCTGGGCGTCCAAAGCGGCCCGTTCTGTAGTCATCCTTTCTTTTTCTGCTGCCAGATCCACTTTGGCTTGCACGATCTGCTCTTTCACCTTTGCGATTTCTGCATTATGGGCCTCCTGATCCGCCGGATTGTCCTCTGCCATAAGCGCAGCTAGTGCATCAAACAGATCAGTCAGAACTTGAACCGGCGGGCGCACAAGGCCTCCTGCCCCTGCTGCGGCTGCCGCTGCTGATCCGGAGAGCATTGCTGCGGCGGTCGAAGAGTGATTCTCCGCCTGTGTGCCGGCCATGAATATTCCAACCTGGTTGATCTGGCCTGGGGGGTCCGGAATACTGTCGCGATCGGAACAGCCCCTAATCTGGTCGTCTTGCAACTGGTATAGCGATTCGGTATCTCCGGTCGAGGACTCGTTATCAGAATAGACGACGGTCTCATTACCGTGTTTTGACTCGTCCTCACGCTCTCCTTCGTGGACGACTCCAACGAAGACACGCTTCACGGCCGGTTTAACCCGGGTAGATCTCGCACGCTGAGCCGTCTCGATGAGGTTGGTGCAGATGTCCGGCTCAGGCCCAGGCTCACCGATTTTGCTAATGAAAATGTGTATGCCACCAAAGGGGACCCGGTACCCGTACTCAATTGACTCGGCCTCGGGACCCCATCCTGCGTCGTCGATGTAGATCCTGCCCCGACGACTCTTGGTCATCCGGCCCACAACATAGCCTTCGAGTCCCTTGAGCTTGCCCTCCAAGATCGTCAAACCATCGTGCGATAGCCCCACGGTGGGCACCAACTGTCGTGGATTTGTCACGGCAGATGTCCTAGCGAAAGGACTTAGTCGTGGAGCCATCGCTACGAGTTTACTTGAACGGGTTTAAAGTGGACACAAAGACACGAGGGTTTTATACTAGTTCGGCCCCTTCGATGAAGGTAAAAGCCTACGTCTAGTTGTGATGGAATTGATATGATCTCGATGGCTAGGGAGCAAACAAGCTTCGCCTAGGCTCGAGTTGTGGTTGTCTGTCCTGAACCGCCACCGGGTCGTCCCCTTATATACACGGGTGACGCCCGTCGGTCCATAGAGTCCTAACCGGTTCATACTCGTATTCCGGTTGCTATCTCCCTGTTCTTTACTTACAATACAAGTCATACATCAGGCCGGTTTACGGCCACATGCTCTAACCGACTACAGGCCTTGGGCCTTCATCTGTTTACGCCACTAATGAAATTAACCCGGTCCAAGTAGGCCGGTTTACGCCTAGTGGTAATATCCCCAACATTGGGTCTATCCCCATTTCGCGGATTGTATCCTGGTATATCAGGTTTAGACTGCTGCCACCGTCCATCAGGACTCGTGTGAAGTGGTATCCATCAATTATTGGGTCTAATACCAGGGCAGCCCATCCTGCACGCCGGACACTTGCTGAGTAATCACGATGGTCGAAAGTGATCGGTTGAGACGACCAGTGGCAGGACTCTGCGCTGATAGGCCTTTGGGCGTATTTTTCTGGGAGTGTCGTTTTGTTTCTGCCATTGATCACGTGTAACACGTTTAGTGTTTTGACTTCTGGCAGAAATTTCTTTTGTTCCCCAGTGTCTTCCTTGAGAGGCTCATCCTCATCTTCGCTTGGTGTATCCTCCCCCTTATGTACGGCGTTGAGCTTGCCGGACTGCTTGAAGACCCAACTTTCTCTGTGGGTATGATTGGCTGGTTTGCCAGGGGTGCTATGGACCTGACATATTTGGTCCAGAATTTTGTTTAGGCTGGACAGTTCATCTCTGGCGCCTTTAGGGGGCGGCTTTTGCTGACCTGGCCAAGAGCTTTTGAATCCCGCATTTACTGCCGTGCTCTTCGTGCTATCTCTTTTATTCCGGTGTTTGTTATTGCTGTTGCGCCGTGATTTCCATCTCTAACTTCAGATGTACTGGGGTCGCTGGAGCTACATCGGGTTAGCCATCTGTCTTCACCCGCGCAAAAGCGGGTCACGAGGCTTGTTAATGCTGCCATTGTTCTCGGTTTTTCTTGGCCGAGGTGTCGGGCAAGCCATTCGTCACAGACGCTGTGCTTAAAAGCTGCCAAGGCTTCAGCATCCGGGCAGTCGACAATTTGGTTCTTTTTAGTAAGAAACCTGTTCCAAAGCTTTCGGGCTGACTCTCCGGGCTGTTGAGTTATATGACTCAAATCATCCACATCCGGAGGTCGGACATAAGTCCCTTGAAAGTTTGCCCGAAAAGCGTCTTCGAGCTCTGCCCAGCTTCCAATGGAGTTTTTGGGGAGGCTTTTAAGCCAATGACGAGCTGGCCCTTTGAGTTTGAGTGGTAAGTACTTGATGGCGTGGAGAACATCTCCTCGAGCCATATGGATGTGGAGGATATAGTCCTCGATCCAGACCCCAGGGTCTGTTGTTCCGTCGTATGCCTCTATGTTTACATGTTTGAATCCCTCTGGAAATTCATGATCCACCACCTCGTCGGTGAAACATAGGGGGTGCGCGGCACCCCTGTATCTGGGTGTACCGCATTGTTCGGATGTTTGTTGTGTTATATCGTATGCTGGGGCGCGCTTGCATTGTCCATAGATGGATCTGGTTGCGCTATCCTTTTGGTGCAAGCCCTCGCGTGAATCGCGTATTGTCTTGTGGGTGGCATTGTTTGCCGCTCTATGTTGGCCATGAGGTCGTCTATTCGGCCAGGTGGCTATTTTGATTTTTGGTTGTGAGGGGTCTGAGGCCTCCTCATCAAATTCAGGTAGAAACTTCCGCTTTGGGTAGCTCTTGGTGGGGCGATTGTCGCCGTACTTCGCTGCTGTGTTGAGTACTTTACTCCATCTGATTTGGAGTGTGTCCTGCGCAGCCTTGAGCCTTTGCTGCTGCTTTTTCAGACTCCTCGCGGTGGCAACAAGCCTTTGACGGGCATTCTGCTGCTCCTGGTGCCTGTCCGGCGTTGTGTCGTCTGGACTATTATCTTTGACCGAATTGGTTTGTTCGGTTTGATTCTCCGTACTGCCGTGGTCCGACGGTGGTTCGCCCTGCTCCAACGCTGGGTCTGTGTTATCGTTATTTTTGGCGAGGCCTGATTTGGGGCGGCGCTTGCGCCGCCGTTTTGACTGCTTCTCGAGGGAATAAGCCTTCGGTGCGTCCTTCTGTTCCTCGTCATCTTCTTTTGGTGTATCCACCATGTATATGTCGTATGATGAAGTGGACGTCCAGCGCCCTGTGGGCGGTGGTTCCTCTTCGCCTCCCGCATCGTTGTCCATACCGTCAATGTCTTCGGAGTCGAAGTCGAGCAGGTCGGTTGAATCATCGACAGTGGCTATTAAGTGGGTGGTGGGTGGGCGTCGAATTTCTTCGTCGTCCACATCCCAATCCTGTTGGCCATGATACGGCCAGGGCTCTCCTGACAAAGAGAGAGACCTTAGTGAATTCAGAATGTCACCGAAGGGCGAGTGCTGAAAGGTATCCGCGGCGGTGAATTTCATGATCGGCACCCAATCAGATTCGATTGGCAGGGGCGCGGATGGTTCGGGTCCGGAAGAGAGTCCGGCACCTTGGAGTCACGGGCTGCACGGAGATTTATGCTGGTGTTCGGCTCGATCGCCATTGAGACTGCAACCCCTGAGGCGGTGTCTAACCACCCGTCCTCGATTGGCGCAGTTGGCTCCGAACTAAGGGTCGGAGCTGATGCGGGCGCGGCTTCTGGGCTACTGTTTGGTGGCAGAGCTAGGTCATACCCATCGCGACAGTGCGGCACGCTCGGCTGTGGCTCGAATCTGTCGAAGATCAAGTCTCCGCAGATGTCGGTCGTGTAATTCAAACTTCCAAATCTGACCTGATGGCCAGGGGCGTAGCTTTCAATCTGCTCCAGATGGCCAAGCGAATTAGCCCGCAGTGCAAAGCCGTCGAATAGGACGATCTGTCCGGGGAGAAAAGTCTTACCCTGGACCGCATCGCTATCGATGATAGTAGGAGCCATCAAGCCTAACGGCGACGACACAGAGGAACTCTCAATGAAAGCACCAATGTCGGTGTCAAAACCGGCGGATCTCGGGTAGGGGGTCCCGAACTATGCGTCTAGGCCGGATGGTAACAGGAGGCAAGGGACACGAAGTTCTACCCAGGTTCTTGCCCTCTTAATGGAGGTAAAACCCTAGTCCTGCTTGATTAATATTGATGATATGGGTGTTACAAGTGTAGATCTACCACGAGATCAGAGAGGCTAAACCCTAGAAGCTAGCCTACGGTATGATTGTATGTTGTGATTGTTGTCCTACGGACTAAAACCCTTCGGTTTATATAGACATGGAGAGGGTTAGGGTTACACAAGGTCGGTTACAAAGGAGGTGATATCCATATACGTATTGCCTAGCTTGCCTTCCACGCCAAGTAGAGTCCCATTCGGACACGAGACGAAGTCTTCAATCTTGTATCTTCATAGTCTAACAGTCTGGCCAATGGAGATAGTCCGGCTGTCCGGAGACCCCTTAATCCAGGACTCCCTCAGTCATCATGTACATGATCAAGCTATGTAGAAATTAAAACTGGTCCTCACGTGTGAGTTTGCCTCTGATAATTTAGACCTGACCGGCCCATATACTCATTCATACATGTATGAAACGATAAGATGGCAGCAGAGCGGCATCTTACTTGCCTTGAGGATGGGGGACAAACTCTCGGGACCTCAACTGACAAGATGTCTGTAGGCTCTTCTACTTCTACACTATATATGAGGGTACTAAAATGTGCATGCTGGGGTAGACACCATTAGAGCAAAGTTCCTCCTTTCTTCCTCTCCATCTTAAAAAATAGCACTGCAGCTTCTGCCCCAAGAATGGAAGGTTAGTCAGCGTGCCTTGCGCCAGCCCTCACTCTAATGGACTAGGTCTCTACTATTCACCATCCCTGACCATTGAAACAGTATGTGATTTTATGAGAAACAGAGAATGGCTGGACCAGTCATAATAGATCATGCGTGCTTGCCTGGAGGCCAAGTTAGCCTCTGCCAAATTCAGCAAGCAAAGCAAGTGGGGGAAGAACTCGAGCCATCTCCCCTGCTCCTTGTCCTCTGCAATGCAATGAAGAAAGTTTCTTAGGGTTGAAGACTGGCATCCACCACCAGGAACTGCACTTGGTTCTGAATCAACTAAAGTTTGCATATCAATCAGATTACATTGCTAAGTACAAAGTGGTGCTAAAGCATTCATGTATATGGAGAGACCAAGCAATAGAGTAAGCAGCCATGTATTTTCTGGCTGCCAATAACTAGAAGATGATAGTGTGATTTCCCTCATTAGGAGCACCTAATGTGGCAGTAAGAAATTGTAAATCATGTGGATTGTCCTGAGATTGCAAACAACCACATGCTAATGTGGTAGTAGAAACTAGAAACATGCCAGCGATGCTCACTAGATAAGCATGGCCCTGGAACCTCCAAAGCTAAGTCAACTGTTCCTTCCAGCAGCAAGCAATCAGCAGCCAACTCTTCATTTCTCGCCGTTTCATTGCACCTACCGATCTCATGATCATGATCTGAAATCAAACTACATGCTCGTGCACGAGTTTGGTGCCAATAATCCAGACATGTCGTCTGTCCAGTGCCAGCAACACAACTCTCCATAATCGACGAGCCTTTACACGGCCTCTGCCTCATTTGTTATATATGGAGGCACACCATACTGGTTCGACACTATTGCAGCAAAGAGTCCCTTGTCTGAGTGACTGAATTTATTGTCTTCATTCCATTTCTAGCTAGGAGGAAAGCACTTGGGTTTCCATTCCGGACTTCCGGACACTCCTCTGAATCCCTGAATGCAAGCTGTTCACGCCGACATCCAACCTCCCATCGGTCTGACCAACAAGGCATGGAAACTGCTCGAGAAGAAACACAAGCAAGAAGTTTTCTTCAGCTGACTAGAAGAGCTGCAGGGTGCTCATGTCTTCTTTGACTGAATGAGAACCCAGTATCACAATCCAGATAACTGAAATGCCAGCATGTTTCAGATACATGGTGATGTCACAAGCCACAAGATGAAGCCTGCATTTGGCCAGACATTTGTCAGGGATCAGGATTGGGTTCGCTTGCATCGTCAGAGAAAGTTGACCAACTCCAGTAAGGAAGCTGGGCTAGATCTGTGCCCCCCACAACTACAATACATCAGCGACGGAACATCCGAGTGGCAGCACATGGATCCAATCCCAAGCACGCATACTTTGACAATGCCGGCTCGAAACCAACCAGCGACGGAATGGAACGGAGATTCTACCTCGGAGAGAAAGTGCCTGGAGACACTCGCGGTGCTCGTCGGGGTTGAGGTAGAAGTGTGTCCGCGGTAGGGAATGGCTGCTCGAGCGTCGGCGCCTCCGGCGAAGGTGATGAATTGGTGTTTCCTCCGCAGGCATCAAGCGGAGAGGGAGAGGGAGGATTTGCTATTGCCAGCTTTCACCATGCTAATCCCTCGCATTTCGACAACCCCTATCTCTTCTCACCAGGACATCTATCTCTCCTCATCACACTAGCCACAAGTCATTGTCGTTTATGGGCCTACCTATCTCCTGATCATCACATTATGCCCGATAATTGGATGAATTCCTATGGAAAATCCTAACACTCCACACACCAAAATTCTCAATATTGGGGTTCCAACCCAGGAATTGGATGAATTCCTCTGGAAAATCCTAACCCTCCACATACCAAAATCCTCAATATTAGGGTTACAACCAGCTAATACGGGGTGTGAATTACACTCTTGCACTTGGCACAGTTAGTAGGTGGTGTTACCACCAGTTCTACCAAAATTTGCAACACAATGTGGAACCCTATTTTGATGACGATCAACATTTTGAAGGATAAACTTATGAGTTCTACTAGACATCTAATCCCAATCAACAAATGGCCAAAGGGTGAGTGATCAAGCGTTGTTCCTACCAATGCATCTAAAGCAACCGCACAATCAAATTGAAACACCATCAAGATTGTAAGAGAATGACCTTCCATTATTGTGTTAATCACCGATTCAAGAGCATCACTGCATTGAAACATATACCCATATGCTGCAAAGATGACCACACCATTAAGATGCAGCTAGATCATCCCGAAACCTACTAACCCCTCCGACTTAGTAAACGAGCTGTCAATCGAGAGTGTCAGAGAGAAGCCCTCCACTACTTATGCTAACCTTGTCAAAGACACATAAAAGGGGGATTGTTCACTACATGAAACAGGAGGTTTGCTGTCAGCATTTCATCGGGGCAGACAACAAAGATTAATTTTGCCGACAGCTACTAACGGCAAAGAACGGCTGACAGCAAAGACTCACTTTGAAGTCTGTAGAAAAAAATGCAGACGGCAAAGAGAAAACACAACCCACGGATCGATGACATGGCACGATCTGGTCCGCACGCACACCACGCAACCCCACGATTTGCTCCATACACACACTACACGCCCCACCCACCACGTGCCTGGCCCCATGCCCCCACCAACCATGCCGGACAGCCCCAAGACCCCACCTACCACGCCCCCTCCTCCTTTCTCTTTCTCTCCCTATTTCTCAAAGTACATAATGTTACCGCATAAATTGTTGAAGTCAACCCTTATGTTGCATAAGATACACTATGCAGTAGTTAATAATCAATAATAAAGTCAGTAAAACAATTGAACAAATGATTATAATTGAATACAAATCTCTACTACCTAAAAGATACATAAGATTCCCTCTCCCATCTTACGTTCGTCCCACCTCCTCGTCTACCCCCTGTACGCTATTCCCCAACCCTCTATCGATTTTTTGATCTTTTATCCCTTCTCGTTTTCATCAAAACTTCCTTCTATAAATTGTACGTGATTCTTAATTACAAGAAACAATCAAAACACTTTCCTTGATCTCTCCCTCGCCACTCTCGCCATTTAATCCACCTCGCATGCCCTTCTAAAATCTAGCAGCGACCATGCATGTGATCCATGGCAAAGCTTCCTTTTATATAAGCCATATGCATGTGATCCATTATGGGAAACAATCGAAGCATTTTCCTTGTTTCTGTCCCCCGCCACTTAATCCATCTTGCATCCCTTTCTAATATATAGCGGCGATATAAACAACGATGGTTACTAATAGGAATTTTTATTGAAAAAGAGTTCTCTTCTTCTTCTTTTTTTGCGCCTTCTAAAGATACATATTTGACACAAAGGATAGTAAACCACTAGAATATTTACAACCCGTTGCTGTTGGAGAACGCAGTAATTTAAAAAAAATTCCTACGCACACGCAAGATCATGGTGATGCATAGCAACGAGAGGGGAGAGTATCGTCTACGTACCCACGTAGACCGTAAGCAGAAGCGTTATGACAACGCGGTTTATGTAGTCGTACATCTTCACGATCGACCGATCTAGTACCGAAGATACGGCACCTCCGCGATCTGCACACGTTCGGCTCGGTGACGTCCCGCGAACTCACGATCTAGTAGAGCTTCGTCAGCACGACGGCGAGATGATGGTGATGATGTTGCTACCGGAACAAGCCTTTGCCTAAGCACCGTTACGATATTATCAAGGTGGATTATGGTGGAGGGGGGCACCGCACACGGCTAAAGATCAATGATAAACTTGTGTGTCTATGGGGTGCCCCCTCCCCCGTATATAAAGGAGTGGAGGAGGGGGAGGGCCGACCCTCCTATGGCGCGCCCCATGGGGAGTCCTACTCCCAGCGGGAGTAGGATTTCCCCCTCTACATGTAGTAGGAGTAGGAGAAGGAAGGAGGAAAGAGGGAGAAGGAAAGGGGGCACCGCCCCCCCTTCACTACTAGGGAAAACCCTATACACAGAATCTTAGCAGCATCGCGGCTCAAAAAGGAGCGCTGCTGCTAATTAGCAGTAGCGCGGGTGTGGAAAACCCGCTACTGACAAGTGCTTAGCAGTAGCGCGCTCGGCGTAACCCACGCTGCTACAAATATGGACCGACAATGCCCACCGAACTCCATTTAGCAGCAGCGCGGTGCCGCGAGCCGCGCTACTGCTATAGCTGTAGCAGTAGCGCGGTTTTTCGGAGGTCGATGCCGCTAATTTTCAAATCGGGCACACTTTTGGTTCTGGTTAGCAGTAGCGCTTGTACCGAAAGCGTGCTACTGCTACTTTCTTAGCAGCAGCATGTTTTACGTACCGCGCTACTGCTAATCCGCACCCACCACCTTTTCCCCACCCGTCGACCTCCCCCTCCCCCAAATCCCTCCTCTCTTCCGCCACTCCCTCCTCTCTTCCGCCACTCCCTCCTCTCTCTCTCTCTCTCTCTCTCTCTCTCTCTCCATACGTTCTCACATTGACCTCTTGCCCATGTGCCCCTCCTCCTCCATGGCACCGAAAGAGGGCACCTCCTCATGCCACCGGCATCTAGGAGCTCGCCGGTCTTCCACCGACATCTAGGAGGCCGCCGCCTCGCGCCACCATGCCGGAGACCTAAGCACCGGTGACCAGCCCCGCTAGTCCCTCCATCTCCTTCCTCTCTCCCTCGGTTTTCTTTCTCTCTCTCTCTCTCTCTCTCTCTCTCTCTCTCTCTCTCTCTCTCCCTCTGGTTTGACTCACAATCCCATGTCCATGCCCGTGCAGGTAGTCACCATGGACGACCATATCTGGCATGGTCGGGAAGAGGAGCCCCACGCCGCTGCCTTGCTCTTCCATGGAAACAGGCCCTCCTCCAACAGCCACCGTCGGATCTGGTCTGCCGCTGCTCGTTCATGCCTCCGGCGACCCCAACCATCACTGGATCGAACAACTGCTGCCATTGACAACACGCACGGGATCGAGATATTTTTTTTGCTTTTGAAAGTAATAGTAGTAGCGCGGGGTATAAGACCCGCCACAGATAATTAGCAGTAGCGTTGTACAACAACGCACGCTACAGCTAACCATGTATAGTAGTAGCGCGTGTCAACACATGCTACTGCTACAAGTTAGCTGTGGCGCCGTATCAGTAGCGCGGGCGCCCGCGCTACTCATACACCCAAAACCCGCGCTACTGCTAGGCTTTTCCCTAGTAGTGCTTCCTAGTCCAATTCGGACCAGAGGGGGAGGGGGCATGCGGCTTGCCCTGGCAGCCCCTCCTCTCTTTCCACTAAGGCCCATTAAA
>NC_041392.1:54839681-54865231 GCF_002162155.2 Triticum dicoccoides | reverse complement strand
GGTAACCCCCTAGTACTCCGGTATATGCCCGAACTTCACTCGCAACACTTCCGATGTCCAAACATAGTCGTACAATATATCGATCTTTATGTCTCGACCATTTAGAGACTCCTCGTCATGTCCATGATCAAATCCGGGACTCCGAACTACCTTCGGTACATTAAAACACATAAACTCATAATACCGATCATCACCGAACATTAAAGCATGCAGACCCTATGGGTTTGAGAACTATGTAGACATGACCGAGACATGTCTCCGATCAATAACCAATAGCGGAACCTGGATGCTCATATTGGTTCCTACATATTCTACAAAGATCTTTATCGGTCAAACCGCATAACGATATACATTGTTCCCTTTGTCATCAGTATGTTACTTGCCCGAGATTCGATCGTCGGTATTTCAATACCTAGTTCAATATCTTTACTGGCAAGTCTCTTTACTCGTTCCGTAATGCTACATCCCATAACTAACTCATTAGCTACATCGCTTGCAAGGCTTATAGTGATGTACATTACCGAGAGGGCCCAGAGATACCTCTCCGACAATCGGAGTGACAAATCCTAATCTTGATCCATGCCAACTCAACAAACACCATCGGAGACACCTGTAGAGCACCTTTATAATCACCCAGTTACGTTGTGACGTTTGGTAGCACACAAAGTTTTCCTCCAGTATTCAGGAGTTGCATGATCTCGTAGTCATAGGAACATGTATAGTTATGGAGAAAGCAATAGCAACAAACTAAACGATCATCGTGCTAAGCTAACAGATGGGTGAAGTCAATCACATCATTCTCTAATGATGTGATCCCGTTAATCAAATCACAACTCATGTCTATGGTTAGGAAACATAACCATCATTGATTCAATGAGCTAGTCAAGTAGAGGCAAACTAGTGACACTCTGCTTGTCTATGTATTCACACATGTACTAAGTTTCCGGTTAATACAATTCTAGAATGAATAATAAACATTTATCATGATATAAAGAAATATAAATAACAACTTTATTATTGCCTCTAGGGCATATTTCCTTCAGTCTCCCACTTGCACTAGAGTCAATAATCTAGATTACATTGTAATGATTCTAACACCCATGGAGTCTTGATGTTGATCATGTTTTGCTCGTGAGAGAGGCTTAGTTAACGGGTCTACAACATTCAGATCCGTATGTATCTTGCAAATCTCTATGTCTCCCTTCTTGACTTCATCACGGAGGAATTTGAAGCGTCTCTTGATGTGCTTGGTCTCTTGTGAAATCTGGATTCCTTTGCCAAGGCAATTGCTCCAGTATTGTCACAAAAGATTTTCATTGGACCCGATGCACTAGGTATGACACCTAGATCGGATATGAACTCCTTCATCCAGACTCCTTCATTTGCTGCTTCCGAAGCAGCTATGTATTCCGCTTCACACGTAGATCCCGCCAAAATGCTCTGCTTGGAACTGCACTAACTGACAGCTCCACCATTTAATAAAAACATGTATCCGATTTGTGACTTAGAGTCATCAGGATCGGTGTTAAAGCTTGCATCGACGTTACCATTTACGACGAGCTCTTTGTCACCTCCATATACGAGAAACATATCCTTAGTCCTTTTCAGGTATTTCAGGATGTTCTTGACTGCTATCCAGTGATCCACCCCTGGATTACTTTGGTACCTCCCTGCTAAACTTATAGCAAGGCACACATCAGGTCTGGTACACAGCATTGCATACATGATAGAGCCTATGGTTGAAGCATAGGGAACACCTTTCATTTTCTCTATATCTTCTGCAGTGGTCGGGCATTGAGTTAGACTCAACTTCACACCTTGTAATACAGGTAAGAACCCTTTCTTTGCCTGATCCATTTTGAACTTCTTCAAAACTTTATCAAGGTATGTGCTTTGTGAAAGTCCAATTAAGTGTCTTGATCTATCTCTATAGATCTTGATGCCCAATATATAAGCAGCTTCACCGAGGTCTTTCATTGAAAAATTCTTATTCAAGTATCCTTTTATGCTATTCAAAAATTTAGTATCATTTCCGATCAACAATATGTCATCTACATATAATATCAGAAATGCTACAAAGCTCCCACTCACTTTCTTGTAAATACATCCTTCTCCAAAAGTCTGTATAAAACCATATGCTTTGACACACTATCAAAGCGTATATTCCAACTCCGAGAGGCTTGCACCAATCCATAAATGGATCGCTGGAGCTTGCACACTTTGTTAGCACCTTTTGGATCGACAAAACCTTCTGGTCGCATCATATACAACTCTTCTTTAAGATATCCATTAAGGAATGCAGTTTTGACATCCATTTGCCAAATTTCATAATCATAAAATGCGGCAATTGCTAACATGATTCAGACGGACTTTAAGCATCGCTATGGGTGAGAAGGTCTCATCGTAGTCAACTCCTTGAACTTGTCCAAAACCATTCGCAACAAGTCGATCATTGTAGACAGTAACACTACCGTCAGCGTCAGTCTTCTTCTTGAAGATCCATTTATTCTCTATGGCCTGTCGATCATCGGGCAAGTCAACCAAAGTCCATACTTTGTTCTCGTACATGGATCCCATCTCAGATTTCATGGCCTCAAGCCATTTTGCGGAATCTGGGCTCATCATCGCTTCCTCATAGTTCGTAGGTTCGTCATGGTCAAGTAACATGATTTCTAGAACAGGATTACCGTACCACTCTGGTTGACCTACGAGGTTCGGTAGTAACTTGATCAGAAGTTTCATGATCATCATCATTAGCTTCCTCACTTACTGGTGTAGGAATCACTCGAACTGATTTCAGTGATGAACTACTTTCCAATAAGGGAGAAGGTACAATTACCTCGTCAAGTTCTACTTTCCTCCCGCTCACTACTTTCGAGAGAAACTCCTTCTCTAGAAAGGATCCATTCTTAGCAACAAATATCTTGCCTTCGGATCTGTGATAGAAAGTGTACCCAACAGTCTCCTTTGGGTATCCTATGAAGACACATTTCTTCGATTTGGGTTCGAGCTTATCGGGTTGAAGCTTTTTCACATAAGCATCGCAGCCCCAAACTTTAAGAAACGACAACTTGGGTTTCTTGCCAAACCATAGTTCATAAGGTGTCGTCTCGACGGATTTAGATGGTGCCCTATTTAATGTGAATGCAGCTATCTCTAAAGCGTAACCCCAAAACGATAGCGGTAAATCAGTGAGAGACATCATAGATCGCACCATATCTAGTGAAGTATGATTACGACGTTCAGACACACCATTACGCTGTGGTGTTCCAGGTGGTGTGAGTTGTGAAACTATTCCGCATTGTTTCAAATGAAGTCCAGACTCATAACTCAAATATTCGCCTCCACGATCAGATCGTAGAAACTTGATTTTCTTGTTACGATGATTTTCCACTTCACTCTGAAATTCTTTGAACTTTTCAAATGTTTCAGACTTATGTTTCATTAAGTAGATATACCCATATCTGCTCAAATCATCTGTGAAGGTGAGAAAATAATGATATCCGCCGCAAGCTTCAATGTTCATTGGACCACATACATCAGTATGTATGATTTCCAATAACTCTGTTGCTTGCTCTATTGTTCTGGAGAACGGAGTTTTAGTCATCTTGCCCATGAGGCATGGTTCGCAAGTACCAAGTGATTCATAATCAAGTGATTCTAGAAGTCCATCAGAATGGAGTTTCTTCATGCGCTTTACACCAATATGACCTAAACGGCAGTGCCACAAATAAGTTGCACTATCATTATCAACTTTGCATCTTTTGGCTTCAATACTATGAACATGTGTATCGCTACTATCAGGATTCACTAAAAATAGACCACTCATCAAGGGTGCATGACTATAAAAGATATTACTCATATAAATAGAACAACCATTATTCTCCGATTTAAATGAATAACCGTCTCGCATCAAACAGGATCCAAATATAATGTTCATGCTCAATGCTGGCACCAAATAACAATTATTTAGGTCTAAAACTAATCCCGAAGGCAGATGTAGAGGTAGTGTGCCGACGGTGATCACATCGACTTTGGAACCATTTCCCACGCGCATCGTTACCTCATCCTTGGCCAATCTTTGCTTAATCCGTAGCCCCTGTTTCGAGTTGCAAGTGTTAGCAACTGAACCAGTATCAAATACCCAGGCACTACTGCGAGAATTAGTAAGGTACACATCAATAACATGTATATCAAATATACCTTTCACTTTGCCATGCTTCTTCTCCGCCAAATACTTGGGGCTGTTCCGCTTCCAGTGACCAGTTCCTTTGCAGTAGAAGCACTCAATCTCAGGCTTAGATCTAGACTTGGGTTTCCTCACTTGAGAAGCAACTGGCTTGCTGTTCTTCTTGAAGTTCCCCTTCTTCCCTTTACCCTTTTCTTGAAACTGGTGGTCTTGTTGACCATCAACACTTGATGCTCCTTCTTGATTTCTACCTCCGCAGCCTTTAGCATTGGGAAGAGCTCAGGAATCGTCTTATCCATCCCTTGCATATTATAGTTCATCACGAAGCTCTTGTAGCTTGGTGGCAGTGATTGAAGAACTCTGTCAATGACACTATCATCAGGAAGATTAACTCCCAATTGAGTCAAGTGGTTGTGGTACCTAGACATTCTGAGTATATGTTTACTGACAGAACTATTCTCCTCCATCTTGTAGCTGTAGAACTTATTGGAGACTTCATATATCTCAATCCGGGCATTTGCTTGAAATATTAACTTCAACTCCTGGAACATCTCATATGCTCCATGACGTTCAAAACGTCGTAGAAGTCCTGGTTCTAAGCCGTAAAGCATGGCACACTGAACTATCGAGTAGTCATCAGCTTTGCTCTGCCAGGTGTTCATAACATCTGGCGTTGCTCCTGCAGCGGGTTTGTCACCTAGCGGTGCTTCCAGAATGTAATTCTTCTATGCAGCAATGAGGATAATCCTCAAGTTACGGACCCAGTCCGTGTAGTTTCTACCATCATCTTTCAACTTAGCTTTCTCTAGGAACGCATTAAAATTCAATGGAACAACAACACTTGCCATCTATCTACAACAACATAGACATAGAAAATACTATCAGGTACTAAGTTCATGATAAATTAAAGTTCAATTAATCAAATTACTTAAGAACTCCCACTTAGGTAGACATCTCTCTAATTATCTAAGTGATCACGTGATCCATATCAACTAAACCATGTCCGATCATCACGTGAGATGGAGTAGTTTTCAATGGTGAACATCACTATGTTGATCATATCTACTATATGATTCACGCTCGACCTTTCGGTCTCTAGTGTTCCGAGGCCATATCAACATATGCTAGGCTCGTCAAGTTTAACCCGAGTATTCCACGTGTGCAAAACTGGCTTGTACCTGTTGTATGTGAACGTAGAGCTTATCACACCCGATCATCACGTGGTGTCTCGGCACGACGAACTGTAGCAACGATGCATACTCGGGGAGAACACTTATACCTTGATATTTAGTGAGAGATCATCTTATAATGCTACCGTCGAACTAAGCAAAATAAGATGCATAAAGGATAAACATCACATGCAATCAATATAAGTGATATAATGTGGCCATCATCATCTTGTGCCTTTGATATCCATCTGGTACTCCGGTATAAACATCACAAAGCACCGTCATGATCACCATCGCCACTGGCTTGACACCTTGATCTCCATCAAAGCATCATTGTCGTCTCGCCAACTATTGCTTCTACGACTATCGCCGCCGCTTAGTGATAAAGTAAATCAATTACATGGCGATTGCATTTCATACAATAAAGCGACAACCATATGGCTCCTACCAGTTGCCAATAACTGTTACAAAACATGATCATCTCATACAGTAAAATTTAGCATCATGTCTTGACCATATCACATCACAACATGCCCTGCAAAAACAAGTTATACGTCCTCTACTTTATTGTTGCAAGTTTTACGTGGCTGCTATGGGCTAAGCAAGAACCGTTCTTACCTACGCATCAAAAACAACAATGCGGTATAGTGATTGCTTTTTGATCTTCAGAAAGAACCCTGTTCATTGAATTCGATTCAACTAAAGCTGGAGAAAAAGACACCCACTAGTCACCTGTGTGCGAAGCATGTCGGTAGAACCAGTCTCGCGTAAGCGTACGCGTAATGTTGGTCTGGGCCGCTTCATCCAACAATGCCGCTGAATCAAGAATCAACTAGTGATGGCAAGCAATATGTACATACCCACGCCCACAACTACTTTGTGTTCTACTCGTGCATATAACATCTACGCATAAACCTGGCTCGGATGCCACTGTTGGGGAATGCAGTAATTTCAAAAAAATTCCTACACACACGCAAGATCATGGTGATGCATAGCAACGAGAGGGGAGAGTATCATCTACGTAAACTCGTAGACCGTAAGCGGAAGCGTTATGAAAACACGGTTGATGTAGTCGTACATCTTCATGATCGACCGATCTAGTACCGAAGATACGGCACCTCCGTGATCTGCACACGTTCGGCTCGGTGACGTCCCGTGAACTCACGATCCAGTAGAGCTTCGAGGGAGAGCTTCGTGAGCACGATGGCGTGATGACGATGATGATGTTGCTACCGGAACAGAACTTCTCCTAAGCACCACTACGATACCGAGGTGGATTATGGTGGAGGGGGGCACCGCACACGGCTAAAGATCAATGATCAACTTGTGTGTCTACGGGGTGCCCCCCTCCCCCGTATATAAATGAGTGGAGGAGGGGGAGGGCCGACCCTCCTATGGCGCGCCCCATGGGGAGTCCTATTCCCACCGGGAGTAGGATTCTCCCCTTTCCATGTAGTAAGATTAGGAGAAGGAAGGAGGAAAGAGGGAGAAGGAAAAGGGGGCGATGCTTCCTCTTGAGAACTGCTTTGGATTTCCCTTGAAGAGGAAAGGGTGATGCAATAAAGTAGCGTAAGTATTTCCCTCAGTTTTTGAGAACCAAGGTATCAATCCAGTAGGAGGCCACACGCGAGTCCCTCGCACCTACACAAACAAATAAAATCCTCGCAACCAACGCAATAAAGGGGTTGTCAATCCCTTCACGGTCACTTACGAAAGTGAGATCTGATAGATATGATAAGATAATATTTTTGGTATTTTTATAATAAAGATGCAAAGTAAAGAAAGAAAAATAAACGGAAAAGGAAATAGCTTGTAGATGGAAGATTAATATGATGCAAAATAGACCCGGGGGCCATAGGTTTCACTAGTGGCTTCTCTCGAGAGCATAGTATTACGGTGGGTAAACAAATAACTATTGAGCAATTGACAGAATTGAGCATAGTTATGAGAATATCTAGGTATGATCATGTATATAGGCATCACGTCCGAGACAAGTAGACCGACTCCTGCCTGCATCTACTACTATTACTCCACACATCGACCGCTATCCAGCATGCATCTAGAGTATTAAGTTCAAGAGAACAGAGTAACACTTTAAGAAATATGACATGATGTAGAGGGATAAACTCATGCAATATGATATAAACCCCATATTGTTATCCTTGATGGCAACAATACAATACATGCCTTGTTGCCCCTACTGTCACTGGGAAAGGACACCGCAAGATTGAACCCAAAGCTAAGCACTTCTCCCATTGCAAGAAAGATCAATCTAGTAGGCCAAAGCAAACTGATAATTCGAAGAGACTTGCAAAGATAACCAATCATACATAAAAGAATTCAGAGAAGATTCAAATATTGTTCAAAGATAAACTTGATCATAAACCCACAATTCATCGATCTCAACAAACACACCGCAAAAGAAGATTACATCGAATAGATCTCCACAAGAGAGGGGGAGAACTTTGTATTGAGATCCAAAAAGAGAGAAGAAGCCCTAGCTAATAACTATGGACCCAAAGATCTGAAGTAAACTACTCACACTTCATCGGAGAGGATATGGTGTTGATGTAGAAGCCCTCCGTGATCGATGCCCCCTCCGGCGGAGCTCCGAAAAAGGCCCCAAGATGGAATCTTGTGGATACAGAAAGTTACGGCGGTGGAATTAGGGTTTTGGATCCGTATCTGGATGTTTAGGGGTACGTAGGTATATATAGGAGGAAGGAGTACATCGGTGGAGCAACGTGGGCCCCACGAGGGTGGAGGGCGCGCTTGGGGGGGGGGGGTAGGCGCACCCCCCTACCTCGTGCCTTCCTGGTTGACGTATGATGTAGGGTCCAAGTCCTCTGGATCATGTTCATTCCGAAATCACGTTCCCGAAGGTTTCATTCCGTTTGGACTCCGTTTGATATTCTTTTTCTGCGAAACTTTGAAATAGGCAAAAAACAACAATTCTGGGTTGGGCCTCCGGTTAATAGGTTAGTCCCAAAAATAATATAAAAGTATATAATAAAGCTCAATAATGTCCAAAACAGGATATAATATAGCATGGAACAATAAAAAATTATAGATACGTTGGAGATATATCAAGCATCCCCAAGGTTAATTCCTGCTCGTCCTCGAGTAGGTAAATGATAAAAACAGAATTTTTGATGTGTAATGCTACTTGGCATAATTTCAATGTAATTCTCTTAATTGTGGTATGAATATTCAGATCCGAAAGATTCAAGAATTTTTTTTAATATTGACATAGAAATAATAATACTTCAAGCATACTAACTGAGCAATTATGTCTCTTCAAAATAACATGGCCAAAGAAAGTTGTCCCTACAAAATCATATAGTCTGGCTATGCTCCATCTTCACCACACAAAGTATTTAAATCATGCACAACCCCGATGACAAGCCAAGCAATTGTTTCATACTTTTGGTGTTCTCAAACTTTTTCAATCTTCATGCAATACATGAGTGTGAGCCATGGACATAGCACTATATGTGGAATAGAATGGTGGTTGTGGAGAAGACAAAAAGGGAGAATATAGTCTCACATCAACTAGGCATATCAACGGGCTATGGAGATGCCCATTAATAGATATCAATGTGAGTGAGTACTATTGGAATATACAAGCCAAGTTCTATAATGAAAAATTCCCACTAGTATATGAAAGTGATAACATAGGAGACTCTCTATCATGAAGATCATGATGCTACTTTGAAGCACAAGTGTGGTAAAAAGATAGTAGCATTGTCCCTTCTCTCTTTTTCTCTCATTTTTTTATTTGGGCCTTTTATCTTTTTTATGACCTCTTTTTTTAAGTCCGGAGTCTCATCCCGACTTGTGGGGGAATCATAGTCTCCATCATCCTTTCCTCACTTGGGACAATGCTCTAATAATGATGATCATCACACTTTATTTACTTTACAACTCAACAATTACAACTCAATACTTAGAACAAGATGTGACTCTATGTGAACGCCTCTGGCGGTGTACCGGGATGTGCAATGATGCATGAGTGAAATGTATGAAAGAATTATGAATGGTGGCTTTGCCACAAATACAATGTTAACTACATGATCATGCAAATCAATATGACAATGATGGAGCGTGTCATAATAAACAGAACGGTGGAAAGTTGCATGGAAATATATCTCGGAATGGCTATGGAAATGCCATAATAGGTAGGTATGGTGACTGTTTTGAGGAAGGTATATGGTGGGTGTATGATACCGGCGAAAAGTGCGCGATATTAGAGAGGCTAGCAATGGTGGGAGGGTGAGAGTGCATATAATCCATGGACTCAACATTAGTCATAAAGAACTCACATACTTATTGCAAAAATCTATTAGTTATCAAAACAAAGTATTACGCGCATGATCCTAGGGGGATAGATCGGTAGGAAAAGACCATCGCTCGTCCCCGACCGCCACTCGTAAGGAAGACAATCAATAAATAAATCATGCTCCGACTTCATCACATAACGGTTCACCATACGTGCATGCTACGGGAATCACAAACTTCAACACAAGTATTTCTAAAATTCACAACTACTCAACTATCACGACTCTAATATCACCATCTCCATATCTCAAAACAATTATCAAGTATCAAACTTCTCATAGTATTCAACACACTCATAAGAAAACCTTTTTGTATTAATCTTGAATGCCTAACATAATTAAAGCAAATTACCACGCTGTTTTGTAGGAATCTCAAAATAATCTAAGTGAAGCATGAGAGAACAATAGTTTCTATAAAACAAATACACCACCATGCCCTAAAAGATATAAGTGAAGCACTAGAGCAAAAACTATATAACTCAAAAGATATAAGTGAAGCACATAGAGTATTCTAACAATTTCTGAATCATGTGTGTTTCTCTCAAAAGGTGCGTACAGCAAGGATGATTGCGGAAAAATAACAAATAAAGACTGAAATAATACAAGATGCTCCAAGCAAAACACATATCATGTGGTAAATAAAAATATAGCTCCAAGTAAAGTTACCGATGAAAGTAGACGAAAGAGGGAATGCCTTCCGGGGCATCCCCAAGCTTTGGATTTTAGGTGTACTTATATTATCTTGGGGTGCCATGGGCATCCTCAAGCTTAGGCTCTTTCCACTCCTTGTTCCATAATCCATCAACCTTTCACCCAAAACTTGAAAACTTCACAACACAAAACTTAAAGTAGAAAATCTCGTGAGCTCCATTAGCGAAAGAAAACAAAACACCACTTCAAGGTACTGTAATTAACTCATTCCTTATTTATATTGGTGTTAAACCTACTGTATTCCAACTTCTCTATGGTTTATAAACTATTTTACTAGCCATAGATTCATCAAAATAAGCAAACAACACACGAAAAACAGAATCTGTCAAAAACATAACAGTCTGTAGTAATCTGTAGCTAACGCAAGTTCTGGAACCCCAAAAATTCTAAAATAAATTTCTGGACGTGAGGAATTTATATATTAATCATATGAAAAAAGAATTTAACTAAATATCACTTTCCAAAAAAAATGGAAGCAATTCTCGTGAGCGCTAAAGTTTCTGTTTTTTACAGCAAGATTAAAAAGACTTTCCCCAAGTCTTCCCAACGGTTCTACTTGGCACAAACACTAATTAAACACAAAAAACACAACAAAAACATAGGCTAGATAAATTATTTATTACTAAACAGGAGCAAAAAGCAAGGAATAAAAATAAAATTGGGTTGCCTCGCAACAAGCGCTATCGTTTAACGCCCCTAGCTAGGCATAAAAGCAAGGATAGATCTAGGTATTGCCATCTTTGATATGCACTCCATAAGTGGCTCTCATAATAGATTCATATGGTAATTTAATTTTATTTCTAGGGAAGTGTTCCATGCCTTTCCTTAACGGAAATTGGAATCTAATATTCCCTTCCTTCATATCAATAATTGCACCAATTGTTCTAAGGAAAGGTCTACCAAGAATAATAGGACATGAAGGATTGCAATCTATGTCAAGAACAATAAAATCTACGGGCACATAATTCCTATTTGCAACAATAAGAACATCATTAGTTCTTCCCATAGGTTTCTTAATAGTTGAATCCGCAAGGTGCAAGTTTAAAGAGCAATCATCAAAATCACGGAAACCTAGCAAATCACACAAAGTCTTTGGAATCGTGGAAACACTAGCACCCAAATCACACAAAGCATAACACTCATGATCGTTAATTTTAATTTTTATTTTAGGTTCCCACTCATCATAAAGTTTTCTAGGGATAGAAACTTCCAACTCAAGTTTTTCTTCATCAGATTGCATCAAAGCATCAATGATATGTTTAGTAAAAGCTTTATTTTGACTATAAGCATGAGGAGAATTTAGCACGGATTGCAACACGGAAATACAATCTATCAAATAGAAATTATCATAATTAAATTCCTTGAGATCCAAAATAGTGGGTTCATTGATATTTAGAGTTTTGACTTCTTCAATCCCACTTTTAACAAATTTAGCATCAAGATCTAAAGACTCCGAATTTTTGAAACATCTTCTAGGTAAAGGTGGATCACATTCAGTCCCATCATTATCAAGATTCATGTTGCAAAACAAAGATTTAATAGGGGACACATCAATAACTTTTAGATCTTCATCTTTATTATCCTCAAAATTTTCTGGCTTAGCGGCCATCTTATTAACTAAGGTGGTCTGCTTATCCGAGACTTCAGCTATTAACTTCTCAAGGTGAGCAATCTGAGATTTCAAACCATCAAATTCTTTAGTCATATAATCGACCTCTTTAATCATAAAAACCATAAAGCTTTTTTGTTCCTTAAGCTCGTTTCTAAAGAAATTATTATGCTTAAATTGTAAGACCATGAAACTTCTGACGTTGCTTTCAATCTCTTCTGACCTTTTAAGGTGATGATCACCAAATCTAGGTAGAGCCATCATGACAAGCAAGAAATCCGACACACGAGCAAACAAGAGACGGGCAAAAAGAGGCAAATAGAGAAAGAGAAGGAGGACGAAGAGAGAGAGGGCGAATAAAACAGCAAGGGTGAAGTGGGGGAAGAGGAAAACGAGAGGCAAATGGCAAATAATGTAATGCGGGAGATAAGGGTTTGTGATGGGTACTTGGTATGTTGACTTTTGTGTAGACTCCCCAGCAACGGCGCCAGAAATCCTTCTTGCTACCTCTTGAGCACTGCGTTGGTTTTCCCTTGAAGAGGAAAAGGTGATGCAGCAAAGTAGCGTAAGTATTTCCCTCAGTTTTTGAGAACCAAGGTATCAATCCAGTAGGAGGCCACGCGCGAGTCCCTCGCACCTACACAAACAAATAAAATCCTCGCGACCAACACAATAAAGGGGTTGTCAATCCCTTCACGGTCACTTACGAAAGTGAGATCTGATAGATATGATAAGATAATATTTTTGGTATTTTTATAATAAAGATGCAAAGTAAAGAAAGAAAAATAAACGGAAAAGGAAATAGCTTGTAGATGGAAGATTAATATGATGCAAAATAGACCCGGGGGCCATAGATTTCACTAGTGGCTTCTCTCGAGAGCATAGTATTACGGTGGGTAAACAAATAACTATTGAGCAATTGACAGAATTGAGCATAGTTATGAGAATATCTAGGTATGATCATGTATATAGGCATCACGTCCGAGACAAGTAGACCGACTCCTGCCTGCATCTACTACTATTACTCCACACATCGACCGCTATCCAGCATGCATCTAGAGTATTAAGTTCAAGAGAACAGAGTAACACTTTAAGAAATATGACATGATGTAGAGGGATAAACTCATGCAATATGATATAAACCCCATATTGTTATCCTTGATGGCAACAATACAATACGTGCCTTGTTGCCCCTACTGTCACTGGGAAAGGACACCGCAAGATTGAACCCAAAGCTAAGCACTTCTCCCATTGCAAGAAAGATCAATCTAGTAGGCCAAACCAAACTAATAATTCGAAGAGACTTGCAAAGATAACCAATCATACATAAAATAATTCAGAGAAGATTCAAATATTGTTCATAGATAAACTTGATCACAAACCCACAATTCATCGATCTCAACAAACACACCGCAAAAGAAGATTACATCGAATAGATCTCCACAAGAGAGGGGGAGAACTTTGTATTGAGATCCAAAAAGAGAGAAGAAGCCATCTAGCTAATAACTATGGACCCGAAGGTCTGAAGTAAACTACTCACACTTCATCGGAGAGGCTACGGTGTTGATGTAGAAGCCCTCCGTGCTCGATGCCCCCTCCGGCGGAGCTCCGGAAAAGGCCCCAAGATGGGATCTCGTGGATACACAAAGTTACGGCGGTGGAATTTGGGTTTTGGCTCCGTATCTGGAAGTTTGGGGGTACGTAGGTATATATAGGAGGAAGGAGTACGTCGGTGGAGCAACATGGGCCCCACGAGGGTGGAGGGCGCGCCCCCTACCTCGTGCCTTCCTGTTTGATGTATTGACGTAGGGTCCAAGTCCTCTGGATCATGTTCATTCCGAAAATCACGTTCCTGAAGGTTTCATTCCGTTTCGACTCTGTTTGATATTCTTTTTCTGTGAAACTCTGAAATAGGCAAAAAACATCAATTCTGGGTTGGGCCTCCGGTTAATAGGTTAGTCCCAAAAATAGTATAGAAGTGTCTAATAAAGCCTAATAATGTCCAAAACAGGATATACTATAGCATGGAATAATAAAAAAATTATAGATACGTTGGAGACGTATCAGGCGCCGCCCCCCTTCCTAGTCCAATTCGGACCAGAGGGGGAGGGGGCGCGCGGCCTGCCCTGGCAGCCCCTCCTCTCTTTCCACTAAGGCCCATAAGGCCCATTAAACTCCCCGGGGGGTTCGGGTAACCCCCCAGTACTCCGGTATATGCCCGAACTTCACTCGGAACCCTTCCGATGTCCAAACATAGTCATCCAATATATCGATCTTTATGTCTCGACCATTTCGAGTCTCCTCGTCATGTCCATGATGAAATCCGGTACTCTGAACTACCTTCGGTACATCAAAACACATAAACTCATAATACTGATTGTCACCGAACGTTAAGCGTGCGGACCCTACGGGTTCGAGAACTATGTAGACATGACCGAGACATGTCTCCGGTCAATAACCAATAGCGGAACCTGGATGCTCATATTGGTTCCTACATATTCTACGAAGATCTTTATCGGTCAAACCGCATAACAATATACGTTGTTCCCTTTGTCATCGGTATGTTACTTGCCCGAGATTCGACCGTCGGTATCTCAATACCTAGTTCAATCTCGTTACCGGAAAGTCTCTTTACTCATTTCGCAATGCTACATCCCATAACTAACTCATTATCTACATTGCTTGCAAGGCTTATAGTGATGTACATTACCGAGAGGGCCCAAAGATACCACTCCGACAATCGGAGTGACAAATCCTAATCTTGATCCATGCCAACTCAACAAATACCATCGGAGACACCTGTAGAGCACCTTTATAATCACCCAGTTACGTTGTGACTTTGGTAGCACACAAAGTGTTCCTCCAGTATTCGGGAGTTGCATGATCTCACAGTCATAGGAACATGTATACTTATGGAGAAAGCAATAGCGACAAACTAAACGATCATCGTGCTAAGCTAACGGATGGGTGAAGTCAATCACATCATTCTCTAATGATGTGATCCCGTTAATCAAATCACAACTCATGTCTATGGTTAGGAAACATAACCATCATTGATTCAACGAGCTAGTCAAGTAGAGGCAAACTAGTGACACTCTGTTTGTCTATGTATTCACACATGTACTAAGTTTCCGGTTAATACAATTCTAGCATGAATAATAAACATTTATCATGACATAAGAAAATTTAAATAACAACTTTATTGTTGCCTCTAGGGCATGTTTCCTTCAGTTGCAATGCATGGGCAATCACCTAGTTAAGTTAAAGACAGTTACCACTGATTTTTGAAATCCCTTCCTCAAGAAGACCCCGAACTGCACTGCAGTTTCAATACTGTCCATACATGGATTTTTCCAGAGTTGACATATCTTACGCCTCATGATCCCTAATAATCATTCTGAAGTACTTATTAATTTATAATGGTTGCCATGAATACTAAATTATGAAAGTAATAGTGAGACGAGAAATCGGCCAAGAAGGGTCTGACAAAATTTGACACAACCTTTGCTTAATATTGAACATATTGAGTACCAGAAATTTGATGAAATGGAAGTTAATCAATGTCTCACCAAAATGTTGGCGCTCATTTTCAAATCTCCGTGAATAACATGGTAAGTGCATGCACTTATTATATGTAAGAAAATTTGACTCAATTCCACTTATATTGAGTGACAAAAATGAAATTCAGCATGAGCTTTGCTTTAAAAGTTAACATATTGAGAGATAGAAATTTGGTGAAACAAAGATGAATCAACGTTTCGCCAAAACTTCGTGACTCTTTTTCAAATCCCTGTGAATAACATGATAAGCTCATGCACTTGTCATACGTAAGAAAATGCAAACATCATCCCCATTTGTCATATGTAGAGGCTAACCGATCCTAAAGCACTTTGATAATAGATTTGATCTTTACCGACTTATTTCAGAGAAAAAAGATAATAATTTTTGCACTTCATTCAAATCAGAGTTGTAAACGTACGAAATTATCCAGTTTATCAATTTGCTTATCCTACCTAGGTCTATAAATTTCTCTATCAATTCCACTACGTTATCATTATCCATGAGGTTCCTACATTTGATCCTAAATGAGTTGTTCCTGGGCGCCCCAATGCAATCTCATCCCTTCAAATAAATAAGGTAACACCAAAGAACACAAAAATAGTATACATGTGGCAGCTTTTTCGGCCATCGACGGGACGGCGGGAAGGCGGCGTCGGTCGAGTCGGACGATGGCGGTGATGGTCGAGGTGGATGATGGCGGTGGTAGTTGATGGGATGACGAGACTACAAGTAAATCCAGCGGCGGCGCGTGTCAGAGGCGAATAACGAGACGACAAAAAGATCCGGCAGCGGTCGCGGAGGCGGACGAGATGATTAGCAGATCCGGCGGAGGTGTGAGTCGAAGGGACGACGGTGGCGGCCGAGGCGCAGGACGACACAGAAGGGAGAGAGGGACTGACCGAGAGAAATGAAATGAAGGGAGGGAAAACAAAAAATAAATTGGTGATGGTTCGACCGGCGCGGAGGGGTAACTGGTGCGTGGAGAGCAGTGGCGGGCAACTAAACGAGCACGCCACTACAAAACAATAATAATTAAAATTTTGATTTATTTGACGCATTTTGCCAAAACAGAGTCGTGGCGTCCGCTGCCCTCCGCCTGCCAAAGCTATGTGAGAAATAGTGGCGGGCCCTAAATGCCCACCCGCCACTACACTGTCCATTGTGCGGGATTATTTGAAAGGGCCTACCTGTGACGGGCGCAAGCTAGCGCCCGCCACTGGGATGCAGTTAGCTGTGGAGGGTGGGTGCTGGTACCCACCATAACTATTTTCGAGTAATAACTGTGGCGGATGACCCGTCCTTCCCGTCACTAATTATAGTTCACCTATAGGCCTTTTCTCAGTAGTGTCGAGGCCTACAAAGTGACCCTCGAGCTTGCAGATTGCTTCACGATAGGCGATCATACTGGAACTTTCGCGTTGTAGTCCTTCATGACTAATTGTGCCACTAGATCCGAGTTCCTATGACATAGCACCCGATGGATGTCAAGTGATACAACAATCCGTAGGCCATGCAACAAAGCCTCCTATTTAGAATTGTTGGATGCAGCAAAGTGGATCTGAAGAACATAGCCGAGTTTTTAACTTCGAGGAGATTAGGATGACACCAGGCCCCAATCCTCCGATCACTTTTGATCTGTCAAAGTACATGGTCCAGTACTCTGACTGGAAGACTTGAGGCGAAAGGGTAGAGCTTGCAACTAGATAGCCTTGCTAGTCCAGCAAATGCTCGCAACCGGCCATGGACTCGATCAATTGGTTTATACGTGGCAGCGCGAATGGATCCTTGGGCATGCCTCAACACACATGCGTCAAGTGTGGTTCTTCTTTGCATACAGAGCGACTAAGGAGGCCAAGGATTGAAAGAACGATCAAGAGAGAAGAGGAATAGAGGATTGATAGGGAGAAACAACCAGTGGCAAAGGCATGGGGTGGCTAGCATGGGCCAGGCCCCTCTCCAACATGATGAGTTTTCTTGTATATACACACACAAAAGTAGCATCATTTTTTTCCTTCGATACCCCCTCCCTCGACACTAGTACTTGAGGAATCCTGCACCGCCACTAGAAACAACACCAATTACGAGAGAAGGGATCGGAACAGAGGAGGGGGAGTAACGGTGGAGCTTAGAGACAAACGAAGAATCAAATTGGGAGAGGGAGTGGATCAACGGGGAGGGAAGAGCCGGCACCATGCCGGTCCTCGGACTACCGCTGAAAGTCGCCTCGAACACAGTCAACGTATCCTCACTATCATAGTTGGGCAACTAAGACCTTAAGATTTTTTTTAATTTGAAACAAGCTTGGACCTTAACTTATTTTTGTTAGGAGTAGGATCGCTTGGACCTTAAGTTGATGCCAACGAAATGAAAACACCGCGGATGTCTTTTTGCACCAACATATTTTTTCTGAGATAAGACACGACACACAGCCTAACATGACCAAATGGGCCGGTCTGCTCATGTGCGCCGGCCTAATAGCCGTGGTCTGCACGCAACCGCCTCTGCCTCGAGCACCCTCGCTAGAAATTTCCCGACCCGCCTCGAGCACCCGATCCCAATCTGAGGCTCCCAACGGTAATATCTCCGACCGACCGATCCCTCGCCCTGCCCACCCGGTCCGGATCCAGCCCCAACCCACCACCACCAGCTCCACTTCCCCTCCGGTTTCCGCCGCCCGCCGAAGCCGTCTCCGGCAAGGACCCGGCCGACGACACCGCCCCTTCCCCGGCGGCCTGTCCACGGCCACGCGCGCCTGTCCTCCCTCCCCGCGCCCTGGCCGTGGCCCGCCGGTCTGCTCCTCCTCTCTTCTCCCGGGGCCCCGGGCCCTGCCTCCCGCCTCGCCTCGCCTCCTCGCGCCTGGTTTGGATTCGCTCGTCCTCCATTCGCCGTCCGTTTAGGCTTCGAACCGCGCCTGATTTGGTTCTTGCTCGTGCTCAATTCGTCAGTTTGGAGTCGCGCCTGCTTTGATTTTGCTCGTCCTCGCCGTCGCCCGTGGGTCGCCGTCGGGTTCGATTTTTCTCGTCCTCGCCGTCGTCGTCCGTGTAGAGTCACGCCCAGTTCGATTTTGCTCGTCCTCGCCGTCGTCCGTTTAGAGTCGCCTCCGATTCAATTTTGCTCGTCGCCGTCGTCCGTTTAGAGCCGCGTCCGGTTCGATTTCGCTCGTCCTCGCCGTCGTCCGCTTAGAGTCGCGTCCGAATCATTCTTGCTCGTCCTCGCCGTCGTCCGTGTAGAGTCGCGCCTGGTTCGATTTCGCTCGTCCTCGCCGTTGTCCCGATGCGCTCCCGTGTTCTTGGCCCGTCTCGTTCGCCTCGTCGGGGTTCTCCGTCTCGTTTGCGAACTAGCAATTCTTTCTGCGTGCGCTTCTGTTGTCCGAGGGAGAGATCCTGGGTTTCGTGTTCGCGCCGGTTGCAGGAACGAACAGGTCTGGTTTGAAATTGGATTACGGCGGGAGATGGGGAGCAACGTTCGTTTATCGTGCTAGTTCAGACCTGTTGCTCTTGGTGATTTTCAGAACTCAAACGCATGCTCTCTTGTGCTACTCTGTCAATTCTTGCCCCTCTGCCAGTTCTTGTTTGGCCCTCGGTCAATTCTTGAGTTCCAGGGTCGGTTAACTCTTGAGTTCTTGTTGTACCGGCTAGGCGTGTGTGTTCTGATGGTGTGTATTGTTTATGTTCTTGTTGTATCTGCAATTTGTTTCTTTTTATCATGCTTTGCCAGCTGCTTAACTAATTGAACACCTGCTACTGCTACTGTTGGACAAGGTTCCTTCTTTTCTTCCTGATGTTGCTATTTCCATTGAAGTACTCATAGGAGTTCTAGATGAGCTGCTGCTAGTTAGTTCCCCTTAGACTACATTCTAGATTGCATAGTATAACTCGAGAATTTTTGTCATTGCACACCTGGGCATATAATTCTGTGTTGAGCATAATGCCAGAATTTATTTATCCATGAAAGCACGCTCATCACATGTTTTTTTATCAATGCTGCTAACTACTGTCACGTCCCTTTACTTTGGACAACAATTTCAATGAAACTCTAATGTGGACATGTGCTGCTTGTTTTCTTGTGATGATGGTGATCCAGTTGACTAGCTCAACTCTTATGCTGTGACATTTGTTAATCCCCAGTCAGTGTGCCTGAAAAATTGTTGTTTGTCCTGTTAAATTTTATGGCATCAACTCGGTATAGTGATTATTGACCTAGTATTTGTTTAGTGTAGACAACTAACTTCTTTTTTCTTAAATTTTTAGCGATATGTGTGTTCTGCTATGTCTTATGTTGATAGTATATTCTTTTTTTGGGTACTAGAATAATGCTTTTCTTGATTTGCCTAGACTTTATGACAATTAATTTATAGTGCGATCATTGATCATTGAGCTTCTGACATCCTATTGCATACAATTCTGTTGTAATGTTTGTTGGATCATTGAGTAGTTCGTATTGATTCTGAGTTTGTTGGATCATTGAACTCTGCGTGCGCTTCTGTTATCTGAGAGAAATTCACGATCCTGTGTTTCGTTTTTGCGGCGGATCGAGGAATGATTACGTTTCATGTTCATGCGTTTTTGTGTTCGCGGTTTTGAATTTGGATTACGGAGACGGGGAGAGGCCAAACCTTACTTTGCAACGTCAGTTTCAGATTAGTTCCGTCGCTGCGTTGTTCGTCGGCGATTTCCAGACCTCAAACGCATGCACCCTTATGATACTCTGGTTTGGCTCGTTGGTCGTTACGGTTGTTCTTATGTTCTTGAATAACCCCATCTTATACGCAGAGATGGGGTGATTCGTTATGGTTCTTCTGATGGTTGCGTATGTTCTTTTGAATTGGGTTCTTCTTGTAATGCTTTGCTTATGTTCCCAATGTCTGTCTTTCCATATAGGCCGTGGTGTGTTTTATACTGTACAATCTATGGTGTGTTTTACACTATCTGATGCGGAATGTAGAAATATTGATATCACTTTTGTGCTATTATACTAGATATGGTGTGTTTTATCCAAGTTATTAACCACATCTCTTACAAATTTTCCTTGAGATGGTATATGCCAGGAGTGATTGATGTCTCGATGAATATAATCATTTATACTAACTTGGTATTGGTAGTTCCTGAGGTAACACACCAGTACTTGTTTAGTGCAGACAACTAACTATTCTTTTTTCTGAACTTTTTTGTGATATGTGTGTTATGTGGATATCATATTCTAATGCTTTTCTAAGTATTTAAGGTACAGACTTGTGGATTTGGACATGTCACATTTGCTCTTTATTGTGTTGCTAAGGACACTGAACGGTTTGGCTGAGCTACTGCACGTCCTGGCTAATCAGGTACACTTGATTTTATGTGTAGTTGATGTTCTCTGCCACATCATGCTCAACTTGTGCTTGCCAAATGGATCTCCTGGAAAAAATTGTTCGTAATAAATGAACAAATTGCAAAACTTGTGGCTGTGCTATTTACCCACTTGCTTTTGCACACAGTGTTAAGAAGAAGAAAAACATAGGCCCTGCTATTTTAAAATGTTGTATTTACTATTTTGATGTGCATAAACTGAGAATAGTCACCATATACTGCAGGAAGTGTTGTTATGGATCAAAGATGTAATGGAAGAGACTGGAAGTAACATTACAACCGACCAACTTAAAGAATATGTATGGAAGACACTGAAGAGTGGAAAGGTAGCTTATCTCAAACCGAGTTCTATCTATTCAACTATCAAGCACTAATTATTGCTCAAGGACTATAGTTTTATATACCTCATGATCTTGTTTGTGAGTAGAGAAAATAATCCAATATAGGGAAACCTAAATATCTATATATAGCTTCATGCATCATATCCCTCTTATGCACCGCATTTTAGAAATCTAAATATCCATGTCTTCTTTAGTGTTATTGTTTGGGAGTTCTTGTTGAAGCTGGTTAATTTATACCTGTGCAGAAAAATGTACAAAGAATGCCTACATCATGCTTATCATCTTGTGGAAGAAATCATCCAGTGAGTTTACTGCTATTCCAGTGTCTTCATGTAAATCTCATAGAGAATGTTTATCTCTGGATTTGTTTCACTACCACAAATAACTGACGTAATATCTGTTTATGTGGGCTTTGTAACTTCTCACTATATCTTCTTCGGTGACTTTGTAATTGCTTGTTATTATGTAAAAAAGTTCTGCAACATTCTTGATCTATAACCGTGCTGGCTATCTATATGCAGGTTGTAGTGATTAGAGAAGCTTGCAGAACTGTATGAATCTGAACAACAATGGTTAAGAGCAGCACAAATGCTTAGTGGCATCTGACTTGGACTCGGGAATCAGGTTGAAACAAGCTTTTGTCTCTCTTTACATGTCATTGGATTTTCTAAGCCCGGGAAATCTAACCATCCTCTTAAAAACCAGGATGCTTGAGGACACAAACAAATTATCCAAGTGCGTCCAGATTGCACGACTCTATTTGGAGGTTAGTCCTATTTTTAACCTTTGTCGTCATTGCATTGTCAGCTAGACTAATGTAGTTCTTCATTTTGTAGGATGATGATGGAGTGAATGCTGAAGCTTTTATCAACAAAGCCTCATTTTTTGTCACAAACAGCAACCAGGAAGTTCTAAACTTTACAATACAAGGTTTGTTGGTTCAGAAACAGTTTAATAATCTATCTGTCCACAACTAAGGATTAAAATTTAGTTTCCTTCTTATATCTCTTGTAGGTCTGCTATGCGAGAATTTTAGATCTAAATCGTAAATTCCTGGAAGCTGCACTTCGATACTATGGTATCTGTCAAATTGAGCAACGCCAAATTGGGGGTGAGTAAGGCTTACTCAAATCAGTTGTAGATTTGTTTCTCTCTTCTGCAATTTACTCCTTTTTAATGTTCCGTCTTGTATGGTTCTTTGTTGCCTTGCCGGTGTAGTGGCTGTATGTAATAAATTACCCTACTTGATACTCATGTTTAAGTACTGTAGTGGTTATTAGCAAATCATGTTTGGAACTAATATTTCCTCCATATTTTATTCTCAGAAATCTTGATAGAACATGTTTCTTGGTGCTGCTGTAACATGCACAATATTCGCTGGTGCTGGCCCACAATGCTCTCGTGTTCTTGCTACATTGTACAAGGTATTGGCTCTTAGTTCATCTCGGTGCCCTGTGATTTCACACCTTTTTTATTCAGCTTATTATCATCAATTGCTACAGTAACTTGTAACCATCATGATCTTCTTGTCTCTTGATCCTGTTTTGCCAATTAGAAACCATCAATGTCGTGCGGCTTTATGGAGTCGCGCCATTTATTTAGAGTTTTAGTCTCACTGGGTTAAGTTTTTACCACCTCCATTGCATGCATGCCCATTCTGAGATTTAACATTGACTATTGTTTATGAGTTTATGGGAAGTTTGCACTGCTAAACTATTCTAGTTGAATGCTAAAAAAGAGATCTAACATAGAGATCTAAGGTTGCTTTTCACTGTCGATCTTATTTGAACTTACAAGTCAAAATTATAAATTACTGATGTCTGGCTGCATCCATAGGTTGTTCCTGGCTATGGTCATGGAGTTCTACGTAATACAGACCCAAGATACTCATGTCAAAGGGAGTTCATATTGAAATATTTACCCGGGGATCCACTTTTCCAACTGGTTAGTTAGAATCCTTCATCTAACTGCATGGTTTCTCTTTGGTTCAACAGTCTCAGTGGAACATATTATTATTCCCTTTCAGGAACGAAGATCTGAATCACCCTCACCCCTCTAGAGAAATCAGTTTACTCATTCAAGTTCTGGAATTTCTTTATAATTTTCTGGGTTTACTTCGGTCTTGCATGCATTAGCTTTCTATTTGTGCCCCTATCTATGCATGTTTCTTGTGTGCAAGCGCTCCATTTTGTGTGTGTGACTCTGTGTGGCTTGATTATGTGTGTGGCTTGAGTCTGTATGTGTTGATTATGTGTGTGGCTTGATTGTGTGTGTGGCTTGACTGTGTGTGTGGGCTTGACTGTGTGTGTGAGATCGTGTGTGGCTTGATGGTGAATATGTGTGTGGCTTGACTGTGTGTGTGACTCTGTGTGGCTTGATTATGTGTGTGGCTTGACTCTGTATGTGTGGCTTGATTATGTGTGTGGCTTGATTGTGTGTGTGGCTTCACTGTGTGTGTGGGCTTGACTGTGTGTGTGAGATTGTGTGTGGCTTGATGGTGAATATGTTTGTGGCTTGACAGTGTGTGTGTGTTTGTGTGTGTGTGTGTGACTGTGTGTGAATATTGCATTTATTTGATGGTGTGGCTTGTATAACTTGTGTTCTATATGTCACGATTGATTGTTGCTTGTTGAATGTGAACAGACCTAAAACTATTCTTTTTTCTATACTTTTTTATGATTATGTCTTATGTGGATATCATACTCTTTTTTGTATTACTTCTGTCCAGTCACTGGAATAACGCTTTTCTAAGTATTTAAGGTACAGACATGTGGATCTGGACATGTCACATTAGCTCTTTATTGTGTTGCTAAGGACACTGATGGTTTGGGTTTGCATACAATGCAGGTACATTTACGTTCTTTACATTTTGCAGTGCTGATGCCTGAAGTTATTTAGCCAAATTTTGCTACTTCTGGCTACTTAAGTTTTTAGATGTGCTATATCCATAACTACCTATTGGCACCTGATATTTGTGCTCAAAATCCAGTACCAACAAAACGGTCTCATTGCAAGGTGGACGTATAGGCAAGCAATGTCAAGAGAGGTACTGTTTTGATTGTTTTATTTTTATGGTTTGCTTAGATGCATTCCCCCCTTTGTGTAAGACAAACAGGGAATGTTTACTAATTCAGAAACACATTTTGGTTATGTGAAGAGCTGATTGGTAAATATGAAGCTGATTTTGAAATGAATTCATACATATAGAGAGAAGCTTGGACTATTGAGGAGGAACATGCACTGATTAATGCCCATTGGGTATATGGGAATAAATGGGCAGAAATAGCACAGGTTCTTCCTAGAAGGTACTGCCAAACAACTTACATCTTATTGGGATAATGTATAGCCTAGCCTTGGTCCTCTTTGTTACCAGATTCCTAGCCCTTGCCACTTCCTCATTCTTTCCTGGACATCATACCGTGTACCAGACATCTGAACATTGCAGGAATTGGGTACTTCTGTTTGTGTAACTTCTATTTGTTCTTAGGTTCTTCTCACCTACAGCTAAAGTCAAAGACGACAAACCAAGTGAATTATTGGAGTTGCAAGATACACATAATCATTGGTAAGTTTCTATCCTTTCAAATGGCCGGGGCATGAATTTTGATCAGTTTGTCTGACTTTTTTATACTGAATCCTTGATTCCTTGAGAACTTTGATATACATACATGAATAATTACTTATGCTGTTATGATCATAAAATGATTTCCATGTATATTTGACTCATATGATGCTTATTACATCACAGGTTATCTAAATCTTCTTTTCTAATTTGACTGTTGGTGCTGCTCATGACGTAAGCTACTTTTCTTTCTTCAAGAATAATAGGAACATCATTTACATTGGTCACTCACATTTTAAGTTGCTAATGTCATTTCAGGCTAGCCATCGGCTTGGAAGCGATGAGAGGCAACCACTGTTGTCAACTTGAAACGTATAATTTTTTAGGTATGAATGGCTTACCTTAGCCAGAATTTCTATAAGAATGTTGCTCATGTTACATGCCTTGCTTTCTTTAGTAAGTAGAACAAGAACACATTTAACATTTCTTTTCCGTCCATAGGCCTACAAACTTGTGGGTAGTCAACCTCTAACCAGCTTCTCGTTTTCAGGAACGAAGATCTGAGTCATCCTCACCCCTCGAGAGAAATCAGTTTAGTCATTCAGGTTCTGAAATTTCTTTATAGATTTCTGAGTTTACGTTGGTCTTGCATGTATTTACTTCGGTCTATTTCTTTTTGTTTCTTGTGTGCAAGTGCTCCATTCTGTGTGTGTCTGACTGTGT
>NC_041392.1:54835896-54839425 GCF_002162155.2 Triticum dicoccoides | reverse complement strand
GGCTTCACTCTCTTGTGTGCGTGTGGCTTGACTGTTTGTGTGTGTGACTATGTGTTTGACTGTCTGTGACTCTCTTGTGTGCGTGTGGCTTGACTTTTTGTGTATGTGAATGTGTGTTTGACTGTCTGTGATTCTCTTGTGTGCGTGTGGCTTGACTGTTTGTGTGTGTGACTGTGTGTTTGACTGTGTGTGTGACTGTGTGTGAATATTGCATTTGACTGTGATGTGTGACTGTGTGTTGTGTGACCGTGAATATTGTGCATTTGACTGATGTGTCACTATGTGTGTGTGTGAATATTGCATTTTGACTATGATTGTGTGTGGCTTGACTGTGTGTGTGTGGCTTGTATGCTTTGCTGAATGTTTGATTGGTGTGGCCTAACACTGCCTTTGCCGGTCCCAATGTGGAGGGAGCTGCAGTACCTCCTTTGTATTGTTTGCCTTGGAAGTGTGGAAATCCATGGTTTAGGTTATTGTCCTAATCGAATAGAGAATCTTAAGATAATGTGGGATTCAAGCTTGAAATGCATCCTTCCTTGCTATAACAATATTAAAGGTAGGAAGATTTTGTAGTTCTTCATAAGTTGTGGGTCAATCGTTAATACAACGTATGTGGTTCGGTCGACCCGTTGTCCAACTTGCTACCTCTTCGATCCAACCGGAATTTGTGCAAAGCACGTCTAGGCTAACCGTGTCCGTCCTGCCCTCAATCTTCCTTTTTTTAGCCCTAAAAAATCTTCCTTTTTTTCTTCGCTCGCGTGACTCCTTCGGTTCTGCCCCCGGCCGACCCCCCAATCTCACCTTCCGAACGTGCAGCCAACTCCACCTCCGCCTCCTTTGCGCGTGGCCAGCAGTGGCACACACCACACACTTTTCTCTGAGATTGTTGCACGGCAGGATCGACGGTGGCAGGTGGGTCTATCACCCCAACGACGGTATGGCCTGGCCGGAACCATGAGTGTGGGGCTCAACAACGTCTTTTGCTTTCTGATTATTGATTGATTTGTTCCTCATATTATTTTTAATGTCGTTTCGTGATTTTTCCCCCAGTTTCGTAGCATAATGTGTGTTCCTTACAGGCTAGAAACGCAATTAACTCAATCATGTGAAATATGTAGTTATAGGAAGGTATGTACAGTTAGGCTCAAGTTTTATAGTGTCAAACTGTGATCTTGATATGCCAATTGTGTCATTTATGTTGTGTGGCTGATTTGGCATCCAATGCATCCCATGCCTATGTGTGTTCTGTTATTTCTTATGTGGATATCATATTCTATTTTTGTATTACTGTTGTCTAGTCACTAGAATAATGCTTTTCTGAGTATTTAAGGTACAGACATGTGGATCTGGACATGTCACATTTGCTCTTTATTGTGTTGCTAAGGACATTGTTCCTACAGCAGTTTCTGAACATGGCACGGTTCCAACATCAACTCAATCATGGGGCGCATCTGCAACAGTTGGATATTTTCATTCAGCTCCAGTACCACCACAAGCATCACATGTTTATTACTCTGATATAATTTCTTGCATCATTGATACAGTGGTACTTATTTTTTTATTCAGTTACAGATGGATCCTACTTTGCATACCGGAGCATTCTCTCGTTCGAACTATGTTCCACCGGCAGCATTTGGTGTTGGTAGTGTATCTGAAGCATTCCCTACTGACACAGACACTCTTTTTTGTTCCTGTTCATATTCGACTTGGATATTAACATGGTCCTCATTTCAAGTCGATATACTGGACTTGAATCATTTGCAGGATGAAGTCAAAGCGACACAGATAGCAACAATCAACAAGGAAATTAAACGTGTGTTGACAGAAGTTCTTCTGAAGGTTTGTCATTGCATGGAGGTTATTTACTTATTTAGCTAGGGTTAGCAGTACTTCTGTTCTAATTCAGCAAGACTGCCATTTCTTACTTCTGTACTTTTTTCATTTCCAGGTTACTCATGATCCTTTTAATGAGATCGCAACCGAGTTATGATTGAAGATGATTCTTCAGCTGAACATGAGTGAATTATACTAAAACTTAATGTAAATGGGTAAATTACATTGCTGATTATCACCTCTGTCTTGCAGCAAATGAGACCACGGGTGTCTCTAGCTCAAAGGAGCTTGGTCTGGGAGAATCAAAAGTCAAGACCACAACTAAAGTTGTAGCCCCTGCTAAGCCAAACAATGCTAGCTCTGATGGAACTGGGCTAAGTTCTCCTAAAGTTGCTCTCTTGGTCTTGCTAGTTATGATTCAAATGACGAGGATGATGGTGATGATAAGGGTTTAATTTCAAATTTTCCATCTGAAACTAAAGTTGGTGCAGCTCATCCTAAATAAAGCAAGTTCTTAAAAACCACAAAGCGTACATGGTTTCCCAGAATTTGTTTTCTAAAGAAGGAAGAGCTTATTATTAACTTTCTTAGTATACTTCAGTCTTGCATGTATTAGCTTTGTTTTTTGGCCACTATCTATGTCTGTTTCTTTCCATGTGTGTGATGTGCCCCTATCTATGTCTGTTTTTGTCTGTTTCTTGTGTGCAAGTGCTACATTGTGTTTGTGTGACTGTGTGTGTGATGTGCCCATATCTATGTTTGTTTCTTTGTCTTTCTTGTGTGCAAGTGCTTGATTGTGGGTGTGCTTGTGTGACTGTGTGTGGATTGCATTTGCTTGATTGTGTGTGTGCTTGTGTGACTGTGTGACTTGTGTTTTGTATTGTTGTGGTTTAACACTGCCTTTGCCGGTCCCAAGCCTGGATGCGAAAATGTGGAGGGAGCCGCAGTTACCTCCTTAAAATTACACTGTCCTATCTTTGAGTAGTGAGTCTTCACGTCGTAGCCCTTTCTATGAAAAGTCTAGCAAGTGTAATTTTCTTTAGAATTTGTCTTGTCTCCTAAATTAATATCGCTGGATTCTTAAATATTGTCAGCACCGATGTTCTTTTCTGCTAATATATACACTTTTACTAAAAACCAGTTGTTTCTTATTTGGCTTTAGGTTGAATTTTGTGGCTGTCCGATCATGCACAAATCACAGCGTCGCAGGTGTCCCTCATTTGTTTGTCACTTGAAAGTGTATGTTGGGATTATTTGTCGTTTGGCTTTTTATTCGGGTTGTGGGTCGCCCACTCTTGTTTGGCCTCCGACTCGTGTGGGGGTGTCCTTTTCAGTTGTGTGTCATTTCTAGAGGGGGTGGGTTGCTGAGTGTGTGTCTGTGAGAGTGGGTGGGGGAGCCGACTTCGGCACACCACCAGTAAGGCACCGTGTATGCTCGTGTGTAGCTGACTTCGGCGCACGGCCAGTAAGGCAATATATCGTCTCGTGTGTAGCCTAATTCGACGCACGGACAGTAAGGCACTGTGTAGCCTCGTGCGTCCCTTTTCCCCCTCTTTGATTCAGTTCATTTTCGAGGAAGAGCAGGCACCTCATTCTTGTCCAAGAGCCAAAAACCTAGTCTCCTCAGTGTTCGAGTGCAGCTGTGCGGGGGGATGGGGGAGAAATTGGTAGCCATCCAACTCAACCTAGGGTGGGG
>NC_041392.1:54829592-54835270 GCF_002162155.2 Triticum dicoccoides | reverse complement strand
GGGGGGGTGAATATAATCTATTGTCGACCCCCTCCCCTACTCCCGAAATAGCATGAGATAATGATGTAAAAATGAGTAGCTCATCGGTTTGAGGGGGGCTATGCCAGCATGTGTTTTATTGGGCGAAAGTGGTGGTGTTTTTTCTGCCATTTATGTTATTTTAGAGTCTATTTTGTGTCGTGTACAATGCTCTTCATTAGCATGAGGGATAATAGACCTTGTATGCAGATTTTTGGGACTCGGTTCGTTGAATATATCAGCAAAAAGGCCTGTGCGTTGCAAGGGAAAAATAATAATCTCCAATGGTATTGACCACATTTTGCTGCACCATCTAGATGCACTATCACTCTCAATTTTGTGAAATCATGAACATTTTTTAAACTCTTGAATTTGAAATTATGAATATTTATGAAATTATGAACATTTTATACTATTTGCAAACATTTTTTTTACCAAGTTGTAAACATTTTTTAAATAATTTTCTGGAATCGACGAACATTTTTCTGAAAATTGGTGTATTTTTTGAAATTCACAAACATTTTTTTGATTTAACAAACATTTTTAAATGCATGATCATTTTTTGAATGAGCGAACATATTATGAACGAATAAACTATTTTGTAAGTCACGAACAATTTTTGAATTTTTAGGATATTTTTCCATTCATGAACATTTTTTCAATTGGTGAAATTTTGTTCAATTTCATTAAAATATTTAATACTTGAACTTTTAAAAAAATCATGAACATCTCTTGATTTCCCAAATTGTTTTCAAAATTTTGAACAATTTTTTATAAGCAATTTTTTAATAATTTCGCGAACATTTTTTGAATTCCCAAACTTTTTATGATTGATTAAACCTTTAATTCAAATTTCTATTTTTTTATTCTGAGTTTGTTTTGAAGTCCCAATTATTTAGTAGGAAAAACAAAAACAGAAAAGAAAAATAAAAATATAAAAAATGAAATTTAAGAAACAGGCCGCCCGGATGTGGGCCGGCCCAAACGGGCGCACTGCATCTTCTCCCAGCGCACAGAGGTCCCATTAATCATTTGTTGTTTGCTGATGACAGCTTATTCATGTTCAAAGCAAATGACACGGCATCAACTATTATTAGGGATACAGTTCAGCAATGCTTCGGGACAGAGAGTGAACTTGTCAAAATCCTCCATCTTTTTTGGTAAGGGCTGCCCGGAGTCTAGAAGGAACTCTATCAAATCTATACTCACTGTACCAAATGAGTCACTGAATGAAAGTACCTTGGTCTGCCGTCAGATGTGGGAAAAAGTAAGAATGGTTCATTTAAATACATAAAAGATAGATTGTGGGAAATGGTTCAAGGATGGATAAAAAGGTGTATGGCGTCGTTGGGGAATGGAATTTTGATAAAGTCTATTGCCCAGGCGATCGCAACTTACTCTATGTCATGCTTCCTGCTACCTTGAGGACTTTGTAATGAGGTAAACACAATGCTTCGAAAAAATTTCTGGGGAAGTAAGGACGGAAAAAGAAAGACGGCTTGGGTTTTTTGGGAAGATCTCACCGTGCCAACGCTACTAGGAAAAAGGCTAGCAGCAACGCTGGTTCTAGGTATATATATCAGTAGCGCGGGGACTGGCGCTACTAATAAGGCGCTACAGCTAACCCGTAGCAGTAGCGCGTGCACACCCACGCTACTGCTATACAAGTGTAGCAGCAGCGCGCTTCGTGGAAGCTCGCTACTGCTAATAGCTCTAGCGCGCTTTGCCTGGACGCGCTACTGCCACTATGGCGCTGCTGCTAACTTTTCTCCACTCGCTACTGCTAATTTTAGTATTTTTTTCAGCATATTTGTTTTGTATTTGAATAGGCTTTATACAATAATCTTTAGCATATTATACACATACAAATGTAATCATAGCATATATATACAAATAGTCTCATCAAATCATGTCATCATCATAATCATCATCCAACACAAAGTGGTCTCTCATCATCATCTCGAAAATAGCGATACAAATCTCGATTACTTGCAACTACATCGTCATCCATCTAAACAATGATATACGTGAGAAGAGCTATCACTTTGCGTGAACCTAAACTAACTACTGGCTGTCGCTCAGAAACCGGAAACCGGTACACCTAGTCCTGACATTCCAGCCACTCATCGTATACTCCTGGCGTAGCACTTCTTCGCCATCGATGATCTATACACCTGCATCGTCACATGAGTCGATGATATGCAACATATATAGTTGAGCAACAGAAAGAGAGAGACTTGGCAAAAATAGAAGCAACATATCATAAGCATAAATAATAAAGTTCATCGTACCCAAAATGCCCTAACTAGAGTGATCTTCGCTAGTCGAGGAGGACGGTTTAATTACATCACAAATAAAGTTTCATCGTGCATAATTCAAAGTTTCGTCATACAGATTGTATGGACTAAACGGACACATTGTCATATATCGACAATCACTCCATGTCGTGCCATCCATCCAAGTCAAGGAGATAGTCCCCGAGCTTAGTGAAAGGCTCCACGACATTTGTCCTTCTTCGTAGAACATCCCTGTTTTTTCGACGACCTCCTTCATGATGATTTGGGCAAGTTCGCGCTGGATGTGATAGAACTCAGCTCGAAGTCGATGATCCTCGATATCTCCTAAGTTCTTTGCCCATTGCAGAATATGGGCATCGCCGGATGTAGGTGACTTGTGAAGGTTCTGGTGATCCCGTCTGTACTCCAGCATCTGGTGTAGGACATAGAATCCATCATTAACAGAATCACTCGGTTGCTGGATGCAGCAGAAGTCAGTCTTATGGCCTGTGACGCCCCCGATTTGATTGTACACTAATCATACACACAAACAGGTACGATCAAGATCAGGGACTCATGGGAAGATATCACAACACAACTCTACAAAAAAAATAAGTCATACACGCATCATATTACAAGCCAGGGGCCTCGAGGGCTCGAATACAAGAGCTCGATCATAGACGAGTCAGCGGAAGCAACAATATCTGAGTACAGACATAAGTAAACAAGTTTTCTTTAAGAAGGCTAGCACAAACTGGGATACAGATCGAAAGAGGCGCAGGCCTCCTGCCTGGGATCCTCCTAAACTACTCCTGGTCGTTGTTAGCGGCCTGCACGTAGTAGTAGGCACCTCCCGAGTAGTAGTAGTCGTCATCGACAGTGGCGTCTGGCTCCTGGACTCCAACGCCTGGTCGCGACAATCGGGTATAGGAAAGGGGAAAAGGGGGAGCAAAGCAACCGTGAGTACTCATCCAAAGTACTCGCAAGCAAGGAGCTACATTACATATGTATGCATTGGTATCAAATGGAAAAGGGGGTAACATATGTGGACTGAACTGCAGAATGCCAGAATAAGAGGGGGATAGCTAGTCCTATTGAAGACTACGCTTCTGGTAACCTCCATCTTGCAGTAGAGGAAGAGAGTAGATGGTCAGTTCACCAAGTAACATCGCATAGCATAATCCTAACCGATGATCCTCCCCTCGTCGCCCTGTGAGAGAGCGATCACCAGTTTTATCTGGCACTTGGAAGGGGCCCGGCCTCGGAAGATCAACACGTCGCAGCCCTACCTAGGCACAATAGAGAGGTCAGCATGCCGGTCTAAATCCTATGGCGCAGGGGTCTGGGCCCATCGCCCATTGCACACCTACACATTGCGAACGCACCCGGTGAGCAGACCTAGCCTCCCTTATACAAGAGCAGGCGTTCCAGTCCAACCCGGCGCGCGCCGCTCAGTCGCTGACGTCACGAAGGCTTCGGCTGATACCACGACGTCGAGTGCCCATAACTGTCCCCGCGTAGTTGGTTAGTGCGTATAGGCCAGTAGCTAGACTCGGGTCAAATACCCAGATCTCGTTAAGCATGTTATTTTGAATTAACCGCGAACGCCGACCAGGGCCAGGCCCACCTCTCACCTAGGTGGTCTCCGCCTGCCCTATCACTCCACCTCAAAGTAACAGTCGAGGCCGTCAGGAATCCAGGCCCACCACTACCAGGGTGGAACCACCTGCCCCTTCAGCCCCTAACATCAGAATCACTTGCGGGTACTCAACGAGCCGACCCGACTTTAGTCACAACATGTATAGTATGTATATATAGCAAAAACCCGTGATCAACACCCGAGTGATCACGGCCCGATAGTATAGCATGGCAGACTGACAAGAATGTAGGGCCACTGATGATAATCTAGCATCCTATACTAAGCATTTAGGATTGCAGGTAAGGTATCAACAGTTGTAGCAACAATGACAGGCTATGCATCAGAACAGGATTAACGGAAAGCAGTAACATGCTACACTACTCTAATGCAAGGAGTATAGAGGAGGGTAGGCGATATCTGGTGATCAAGGGGGGGCTTTCCTGGTTGCTCTGGCAAGAGAGAGGGGTCGTCAACACCGTAGTCGTACTGGGTAGCAGCGACGTCGGTCTCGGTGTCTAGCGAGAGAAGAGGGGGAAGAAACAATAAATATTAAGCAAACAGATGCATAACGATGCATGACATGACAAGTAGCGGTGCTAGGGGTGCCCTAACGCGGTATGAGGTGGTACCGATGAAGGGCGGAAACATCCGGGAAAATAGCCCCGGTGTTTCGCATTTTTGGACAGATGAATCGGAGGGGGAAAGTTGCGTGGTCGCTACGTCGGGGATGCGTGGCGGATGAACAGGCTGCGTATCCGGGTTCGTCTCGTCGTTCTGAGCAACTTTCATGTACAAAGTTTTTCCATCCGAGCGACGGTTTATTTTATATTGATTTTAAAAGATTTAAATCAATTTTAGGATTTATTTAATTATTTAAATCAACATTGTCCAAAACAGTGCGCGCTGACGTCAGCATGACGTCAGCAGTCAACAGAGACGTTGACTGGTCAAACTGACGTGTGGGCCTAGTGGGACCCACCTGTCATACACTGTTAGGTTGATTAGGGTTTAGGTTAAACTAATTATTGTTTAATTAAACTAACAGGTTAATTAGATTAATTAAATAGGATTAATTAACTTAATTAATTTAGTTAATTAATTAATTAATTAAATTTATTATTATTATTTTTTTCCTTTTTTTCTTTTTTTATAAAACCGTTCTGGGTGTGGGCCCCGTTCGTCATTGGCCCCAGGGGCCAAACGGGTGCAGGGTGGAGCGGAGGCCGAGAGGGCGCTCGCCCGCAGCAACGGCAAGGTCATGCCCACGGCCGGTGGTGGCCTCAGGGCGGATGGTCGTCGGCAGGGCCGGTGCGGCGGAGCCGCGGCCAGCGAGAGGGACCGGGGGGAGCGTCGGGCGACACCGTAGAGGTGCGCGCGGCGGCAGCAAGCCGCATTGGAGCAGGGGCGGAGAGCAGGGGATGCGCACGCGCGTAGGCGAGGGCCGAGGTGTGCGGGGCGGTGCGGTGCAGCCGCGGTGGCAGCGCAACAGCGGGCAGCAGTGCAGGCGGGTGGCGGCGCTAGGCGCGACGCAGATGGGCGGCGCTGCTGGAGCAGAGGCGAGGCCGCGAGCGAGTGTGGGCGCGCTAGCGTGGTCTACGGGCGCGCGAGGATAGGGGAGAGAGACAGGCGCGGGGTGCGGGCGCGTGCGCGGTTCGGCACGGGACAAGGCGGAGGAGAAGAACAGGGGCTCACGGGGGGGGTCATAGGGTTCGGGGCAATGGTGGTTGGGGAGGACGACGACGACG
>NC_041392.1:54818926-54829304 GCF_002162155.2 Triticum dicoccoides | reverse complement strand
GGGGGTTCTTTCCTTTTTTTTAGTTTGTTTTCTTTTTATTTATTTACTTTTCTATTTTAAATCATTTTAGTTTATTTAGGAATTTTGTAAAACTGTGTCTTCTACACCATAATTATCTAGGTAATATTTAGTACAAACCGAACATTTTTATTTTAATGTTAGAAAACTTTTATTATTTAACTTTATTTTAAATTTGAATTTGAATCGGTTTTGAACTAACCCGAGATTAACTACAGTGACTGAGGTGATGTGGCATCGTTAACGTGGGATTACTGTAGCATGATTATCCGGGTGTTACAAAACTCCTCCACTACAAAAAATCTCGTCCCGAGATTTAGCAGGTAGAAGGAAACAGTGTGGGGTATTCATCACGCAGGCAATCCTCGTGTTCCTAAGTGGCTTCATCTTCAGAGTGATGCGATCACCGGTCCTTGAGGAACTTGATCGCCTTTTGATGTGTGTGGCGTTTAGCTTGTTCAAGTATGTGGACCGGATGCTCTTTATAGGAGAGGTCCTGTTGCAATTCGAGCACTTCATGATCCACGGCTCGGATTGGATCCTTGAAGCAACGGAGGAGTTGTGACACGTGGAACACATCGTGAACCTGAGAAAGGTTGGACGGAAGCTCCAGTTGATACGCCACTTTTCCACGCCTTTAGAGAATAGTGAATGGGCCAATATAGCGAGGAGATAGCTTGCCCTTGATCCCGAAGTAGTGAGCACTCTTCATTGGTGTAACTCGAAGATAAGCCTTTTCGCCAGGTTGATAGACCATGTCTTTGTGATGACGGTCATACTGACTTTTCTGACGTGACTGAGCAGTCTTGAGATTCCCACGAATAATGCAGACTTGTTCTTCGGCTTGTTGGATAATATCCGGACCGAAGAGTGGACGTTCCCCAGTTTCTGACCAGTTCAGAGGGGTCCGACACTTTTGTCCATATAGCACTTCGAAGGGGGACATCTTCAGACTAGCTTGATAGCTATTATTATAAGAGAACTCGGCATATGGAAGAGATTCCTCCCATTTCTTGCCGAAGGAAATTACACAAGCTCGAAGCATGTCTTCGAGAACTTGGTTGACACGTTCAACCTGTATTTGCGACTGAGGATGAAACGCAGTACTGAATGACAGATGAGTTCCCATAGCTTCTTGGAAACTTGCCCAGAATCTTGAAGTGAACAAGCTACCACGGTCTGAACTGATAACCAGTGGAATACCATGAAGTCAAACTATTCTGGACATGTAGAGAGTTGCAAGCTGACTAGCAGTGATTGTTTCTTTGATTGCCAGAAAATGTGCAACTTTAGAAAGCCGGTCAATGACGACAAGAATAGCATCATTACCTTTCTGCGATTTGGGAAATCCAATGACGAAGTCCATTTCAACATGGTCCCATTTCCATTCAGGAGTAGAGATAGGTTGCTGAGTTCTAACAGACCTTTGATGTTCTGCTTTGATACGACGGCAACCGTCACACTCAGCAACATAACAAGCAATGTCTTGCTTCATATTAGACCACGAGAATCTTTGACGAATATCCTGGTACATATTTGTACTATCAGGATGGATGGACAGAGGCGTATCATGAGCTTCTTTCATAACCTCCTATGTCATATCATGGTTTTTCTCTGAACATGGCACCACTAGGCGGCCTTTGAAGTACAAGGCGCCATCATCGGCGACAGTGAAGAATGAGGGCTTTCCTTCTGCTAGATGGCGTTTAATCTTGTGGGCTTGAGAGTCATATCCCTGATTTCTCTTGATGGAGTCCAAGAGATCTGGTTCGACAGCCAGGGTATTGAGGGAACCCTCGGAAACAACATGAAGGTTCATCTTGCGAAACTCCTCGGGAGGTGGAGCGAGTGCACCAGGGGGAACAATGTGGAGGTTCAGCTTTCTGAATTCTTCAACAAGCGAGGGCTGAAATTTGTGAACCTAGAGGTGGTTGCAGTAAGACTTGCGGCTCAAGGCATCAACCATTACATTAGCCTTGCTTGGGGTATAGGATATACCCACATCAAAGTCTGCAACAGTCTCCATCCATCTCTGCTAACGGAGGTTCAGGTCTGGCTGAGTAAATAGATACTTCAGACTTTGGTGGTCGGTGAAGATCTCGCAATGATTACCGAGAAGGTAATGTCACCACTGCTTGAGTGCATGAATGACAGCAGCAAGATCGAGGTCGTGAACTGGGTAGTTTTCTTCATGAGGGCACAGTTGACGAGAGGCATAAGCAATCACTCTGCGCTCTTGCATTAGGACACAGCCTAATCCTTGACGGGAAGCATCGCAGTAAATGACGAAGTCCTTCTTAGTATCAGGTGGAGCAAGCACTGGGGCAGAAGTCAACTTGTCTTTGAGCGCTTGGAAACTTTCCTGACACTTGTCTGTCCATTGGAACTTGACGCCTTTATGCAACAGATTAGTCAGAGGCCTGGAAATCTTGGAGAAGTTCTCGAAGAATCGATAGCAATAGCTGGTGAGACCGAGAAAACTTCGGACTTGCTTGACATTCTTCGGAGGAGTCCAATCGAGAATATCCTGGACTCGTTCAGGGTTGACGACAATACCATCCTTGGATATGACATGCCCAAGATAGGTTACTTCGGGGAGCCAGAATTCACACTTGGAATACTTAGCATAGAGTTGATGCTCTCGATGCTTTTCGAGCACAAGACGAAGATGTTCAACATGTTCTTCTTTGTTCTTGGAAAATGCAAGGATATCATCCAGATAAACCATGACGAACTTGTCAAGGTAATCCATGAATATATAGTTCATCAGACAAGACAAGGTGGCAGGAGCATCCGTTAAGCGGAATGACATGACGGTGTACTCGTATGATCCATACCGAGTCACGAAGGCGGTCTTTGGGATATCCTCTTCACGAACACCGATCTGGTGGTAACCCAACCTCAAGTCGAGTTTGGAGAACACTGATGAACCAGCCAGTTGATCATAAAGATCATTAATCCGAGGGAGGGGATATTTGTTCTGAATAGTGGCTTGATTAATAGGTCGATAATCTTGGACTAATCGGTTTGTCCCATCCTTCTTCTTAACAAAGAGAGAAGGTGCTCCCCAAGGAGAGCAACTAGGGGAATGAAACCTTTGCTAAGAGATTTGTCGATTTCCTCCTTAAGCTCAATGAGTTCATGTGGCGGCATCTTGTAGGGTCGTTTGGCTATAGGAGTGGTGCCTGGTTTCAAGTCGATGATGAACTCAACAGCTCTAGTAGGGGGAATCCCTGGAAGTTCTTCTGGAAAGACGTCTTGGAATTCACGAACAACGGGAATGTTTTCAATGCCCTCGAGTGGTGCAACGTTCAATGCATTCAAGGCATAAAGCCTTGCCTCGGCATTCTGAACTAGACGAGCATTATAGCTTATTATTTCATCGGAAGGGTGTAGCAGATGGACGGTCTTAGTAGCGCAAACTATAGAAGCAGTATGCGCTTTCAACCAATCCATTCCCAGAGTGAGGTCAATGCTACAGGACTTCAGTATGATGGGAGAGGCAAGGAATTCAGTCCTTCAATTTCAACGGGAACGTTGTGACTAACCATAGAGGTTTGACATTGGCCCGTAGGAGTGTGTACCACTATCGCAGTGTTCATCTCTTCGTATTTAATGCCATGCATAAATGCAAACTCAACTGATATGAATGAATGTGATGCTCCTGTATCAAATAAACCGGAGGTTGGTACAGAATTTACGAGGAGTGTACCCATCACGGTAGCGGGCTGGTCTATAACTTCAGTCAGATCAACGTGGTTGTCATGAAGACGACCATAAGACTTGGCATTGTTGTTGCGAGGCTGGCTGCTTCCATGACCAGCGATACGTCTATGTCATATCTATAATTTTTGATTGTTCCATGCCAATATTATTCAACTTTCATATACTTTTTGGCAACTTTTTATATTATTTTTGGGACTAACATATTGATCCAGTGCCTAGTGCCAGTTCCTGTTTGTTGCATGTTTTTTGTTTCGCAGAATGTCCATATCAAACGGAGTCCAAACGGAATAAAAACTGACGGAGATTTTTTTGGAATATATATGATTTTTGGGAAGAAGAATCCACGCGAGACGATGCTCGAGGGGCCTACGAGGTAGGGGGGCGCCCCTGACCCTCGTGGCCACCCCGTAAGGCGGTTGGTGCCCTTCTTTCGCCGCAAGAAAGCTAATTTCCGGAGAGAGATCGTGTCAAAATTTCAGCCCAATCGGAGTTGCGGATCTCCAGGAATATAAGAAACGGTGAAAGGGAAGAATCTAGGAACGCAGAAACAGAGAGAGACAGAGAGACAGATCCAATCTCGGAGGTGCTCTCGCCCCTCCCATGCCATGGAGGCCAAGGACCAGAGGGGAAACCCTTCTCCCATCTAGGGAGGAGGTCAAGGAAGAAGAAGACGAAGGGGCCCCCTCTCCCCTTCTCTTCCGGTGGCGCCGGAACGCTGCCGTGGCCATCATCATCATCACCGCGATCTACACCAACACCTCCGCCATCTTCACCAACATCTCCATCACCTTCCCCGCTCTATCTACAGTGGTCCACTCTCCCGCAACCCGCTGTACCCTCTACTTGAACATGGTGCTTTATGCTTCATATGATTATCCAATGATGTGTTGCCATCCTATGATGTCTGAGTAGATTTTCGTTGTCCCATCGGTGGTTGATGAATTGCTATGATGGATTCAATTTGCTTGTGGTTATGTTGCTGTCCTTTGGTGCCCATCATATGATTGCGCGCGTGGATCACACCCTAGGGTTAGTTGTATGTTGATAGGACTATGTATTGGAGGGCAAGAGTGACAGAAGCTTCAACCTAGCATAGAAATTGATGCATACGGGATTGAAGGGGGACCAATATATCTTAATGCTATGGTTGGGTTTTACCTTAATGAACATTAGTAGTTGAGGATGCTTGCTAATCGTTCCAATCATAAGTGCATAGAATTCCAAGTCAGGGATGACATGCTAGCAGTGGCCTCTCCCACATAATACTTGCTATCGGTCTAGTAAAGTAGTCAATTGCTTAGGGGCAATTTCCACACTCGCTATATTTACTTTATTGTTTCTTTATATAAACAGCCCCTACTTTTTATTTACGTACTCTTTATTATCTTGCAAACCTATCCAACAACACCTATAAAGTACTTCTAGTTTCATACTTGTTCTAGGTAAAGTGAACGTCAAGCATGCATAGAGTTGTATCGGTGGTCGATAGAACTTGAGGGAATATTTGTTCTACCTTTAGCTCCTCGTTGGGTTCGGCACTCTTACTTATTGAAAACTGTTGCGATCCCCTATACTTGTGGGTTATCAACCAGCTGCAGGAGAGCTAGTTGATTCTGGTTCTGGTTGCATTCCCTAGCACGGTGTCCTGGCTGACCACACCTGAAGCACAAACCATTATTGGGAGTGGGAATAGGAGCTCGGGGTGGTGGAGCTGGAAGTCTTGGCTGCCTAGTTGGTGGGGGAGGCAGACGCGGTGCAACATAGGACTGCCGTGGAGTAGGTGTAGTTGGCTGGTACATGCTGTTAGGAATCCATATCCTACGCTTCTGCGAGGACAGGCCCGAAGATGAGCCCGTGTCACGGTTGCGCCTGTGAGAGCTCTGGTGTTCATGCAGACCAGTTTCAACATTGATGGCCTTGTTCACCAAGGTGGCGAAATCAACAAAGTCATGCACTAGAAGTGCGAGCTTGATGTCAGCTTGAAGGCCATCACGGAACTTCTCCTGTCTGCGTGCATCAGTTGCAATGTCTTCTTCAGCATAACGGGACAAATCCAGAAACTCCCGCTGATAAGCTTCCACAGTTTTGTTGCCCTGAGTGAGGTTGCCGAACTCGCGCTTCTTCCGGTCCATGGCTCCCTGAGGAATGAAGCGGGCACGGAAAGCAGCTTGGAAGTCTGGCGAGGTGGTGATTGTTCCAACTGGCAGAGTACGCCTGTGACCGTCCCACCATTGAGCAGCGGGTCCCTTCAAGAAGAAGGAAGCAAAGGTGACATAACTGGCAGGGGCTACATCAGCAGACTCCATCTCATAGGTGATGTCACGGAGCTAGTCATCAGCATCCAGAGGCTGAGTTGAGCTATGGTACACAGTTGGGTTGAGACGCATGAAATCCTGCAGAGTCACTTGGGCTGGCTGCTGATTCATATTGGGGCGAGGAAACTGAGCCATAATATTCTCCATGAACTGGCGATTCAGCTCAAACTATTGCATCATCTCAGCCATGTACTCAGGCGGGGGTGGGGGAGGGTCACCACGACCATGACCACCTGGTCTAACCATCCCTCTAATATATAATAGGGGTAGTTCAGCATTGAGAATTTTGCAAGGACAAGAATCATTCATGATGAAACATGCATAATGAAAGGAACACGATAGATACTACATAGTAGTTGGCATATCTTACAAAAGAGATCATGCATAGAGTTCGGTACACAGAATTCAGTACATAGGCTAAGAACATCATAGGCGGCACGCATGCTCACGGTGAATGCAACTAACACTAACAAGCAAGCCTACATCAATCCCAGGAGGAACTGTGGACGTAGGTGTAGCCTGACAGCTGGTAGTGACGTGAAGGGAAGTCCTCCACGTGAGTAGCCTGGGGTCCGCGGATACTCTGTTGTAGAACCCGACGCGCAGGTGGCAGAAGAGGACCAAGTGCGGGAGAGTAGCCTCCCACATCTGGCCAGCCGACGCCCTGGGGCATCACGGCCCTGGCAGGGTAGATCACAGAACGCGACAGATCACCAGATCGGACAGGGTGCAACAGCGTTAGAGCATGGTACAGGTGCTGACGGGTGGTGTACAACTTGTGGCGAAGAGCTCGGTTAGCTCTATCCGGCCCATCAGCATGCAGAACCAGGTTCTGATGGTAGATGGGCTCTTGAGTGACAGTGGAGTAGGCAGCAGTGTAGTACCCCTCCGCACCAACATCGGATGTGATAGCAATGTGCCTGAAAGGGGAGGTGTCCAACTCCCGATACTCTCCACGAAGACGTGTCAGAGCAGCGCAGCATTGTGGACCGCCATGTCGATAGTCACTCCAACACCATGAGCAGTGTGCAGCACGGTAGTGGAGTCATACTCCCGATAGTAGAGGTAGACGATGGCACGGTACTGCTCCTGGTTAAAGTCCTGGTACTCCTCGTAGACAGTGTACTCAGGGTACCAGCGATAACCCAGATAGGTCATCATCTCAACCAACACAGCAGGTGATCCTGAGGCACCAATGGCCGTCGTGTGGCGCACAACCTGTCTCGTGGGTTCCATCTGAAAACAAAGATGTTTCAAAGGAGTCAAATGATAGTGTGGATAAGGTTCAAAATACTACTCTAAAGAACAACTAGGGCTTATCCAACTTTGGGGTGAACGTGGTCACGGGATCCTAATGTTAGAGTTAGTAAAATCATTTAACCCGAGTAGAAGAGAGTTCAGAGTCCCAGAGTAAGGATCAAGGAGTGAAAGATCCTAATACCACCCAAATGGCGATGTGGGCCCGTAAGGCACACAGCCATGTTAGTAAAAAGTTTTGTAATGTCTAGACTCAACTTCGGCCAAGGAGTGTGGAAGGGGGATTCCTACAGGCAGTCGGCTCTGATAGCAACTTGTGACGCCCCCGATTTGACCGTACACTAATCATACACGCAAACATGTACGATCAAGATCAGGGACTCACGGGAAGATATCACAACACAACTCTACAAATAAAATAAGTCATACAAGCATCATATTACAAGCCAGGGGCCTCGAGGGCTCGAATACAAGAGCTCGATCATAGACGAGTCAGCGGAAGCAACAATATCTGAGTACAGACATAAGTAAACAAGTTTGCCTTAAGAAGGCTAGCACAAACTGGGATACAGATCGAAAGAGGCGCAGGCCTCCTGCCTGGGGTCCTCCTAAACTACTCCTGGTCGTCGTCAGCGGCCTGCACGTAGTAGTAGGCACCTCCCGAGTAGTAGTAGTCGTCATCCACAGTGGCGTCTGGCTCCTGGACTCTAATGTCTGGTCGCAGCAATCGGGTATAGGAAAGGCGAAAAGGGGGAGCAAGGAGCTACACTACATATGTATGCATTGGTATCAAATGGAAAAGGGGGTAACATATGTGGACTGAACTGCAGAATGCCGGAATAAGAGGGGGATAGCTAGTCCTATCGAAGACTACGCTTCTGGTAACCTCCATCTTGCAGCAGAGGAAGAGATTAGATGGTAAGTTCACCAAATAACATCGCATAGCATAATCCTAACCGATGATCCTCCCCTCGTCGCCCTGTGAGAGAGCGATCACCGGTTTTATCTGGCACTTGGAAGGCTGTGTTTTATTAAGTATCCAGTTCTAGTTGTCATAAGGTCAAGGTACAACTCCAAGTCGTCGTGTTACCGAAGATCACGGCTATTCGAATAGATTAACTTCCCTGCAGGGGTGCACCATATTTCCCAACACGCTCGATCCCCTTTGTCCGGACACACTTCCCTGGGTCATGCCCGGCCTCGGAAGATCAACACGCCGCAGCCCTACCTAGGCACAACAGAGAGGTTAGCATGCTGGTCTAAATCCTATGGCGCAGGGGTCTGGGCCCATCGCCCATTGCACACCTGCATGTTGCGAACGCGCCCGGTGAGCAGACCTAGCCTCCCTTATACAAGAGCAGGCGTTCTAGTCCAACCCGGCGTGCGCCGCTTAGTCGCTGACGTCACGAAGGCTTCGACTGATACCACGACGTCGAGTGCCCATAATTGTCCCTGCCTAATTGGTTAGTGTGTATAGGCCAGTAACCAGACTCAGATCAAATACCCAGATCTCGTTAAGCGTGTTATTTTGAAGTAACCGCAAACGCCGACCAGGGCTAGGCCCACCTCTCACCTAGGTGGTCTCTGCCTGCCCTGTCACTCCGCCTCAAAGTAATAGTCGGGGCCGTCAGGAACCCAGGCCCACCACTACCTGGGTGGAACCACCTGCCCCTTCAGCCCCCAACATCGGAATCACTTGCGGGTACTCAACGAGCCGACCCGACTTTAGTCACAACATGTATAATATGTATATATAGTAAAAACCCGTGATCAACACCCGAGTGATCACAGCCCGATAGTATAGCATGGCAGACTAACAAGTATGTAGGGCCAGTGATGATAATCTAGCATCCTATACTAAGCATTTAGGATTGCAGGTAAGGTATCAACAGTTGTAGCAACAATGACAGGCTATGCATCAGAATAAGATTAACGGAAAGCAGTATCATCCTACTCTACTCTAATGCAAGCAGTATAGAGGAGAGTAGGCAATATTTGGTGATCAAGGGGGGGGGGGCTTGCCTGGTTGCTCTGGCAAGAGAGAGGGGTCGTCAACACCATAGTCGTACTGGGTAGCAGCGGCGTCGATCTCGGTGTCTAGCGAGAGAAGAGGGGGAAGAAACAATAAATATTAAGCAAACAGATGCATAGTGGGACCCACCTATCAAACTGATGTGTGGGCCCAGTGGGACTCACCTATCATACACTGTTAGGTTGATTAGGGTTTAGGTTAAACTAATTACTGTTTAATTAAAAAACATGTTAATTAGATTAATTAAATAGGATTAATTAACTTAATTAATTAATTAATTAGTTAATTAAATTTGTTATTATTATTATTTTCCTTTTTTCTTTTTTTATAAAACCGTTCTGGGCGTGGGCCCCGTTCGTCATAGGCCCTAGGGGCCAAACGGGCACAGGGTGGAGCGGAGGCCGAGAGGGCGCTCGCTCGCAGCAACGGCGAGGTCATGCCCATGGCCGGTGGCGGCCTCAGGGCGGATGGTCGTCGGCAGGGCCAGTGCGGCGGAGCCGCGGCCAGCGAAAGGGACCGGGGGGCGGGGGAGCGTCGGGCGACACCCTAGAGGTGCGCGCGGTAGTAACAACCGCATCGGAGCAGGGGCGGAGGGCAGGGGATATGCGCACACGTAGGCGAGGGCCGAGGCGCGCGGGGGCGGCGTAGTGCAGCCGCGGTGGCAGCGTAGCAGCATGCATCAGCACAGGCGGGTGGCGGTGTTAGGCGTGGCGCAGACGAGTGGCGCTGGTGGAGTAGAGCCGCGACAGCGGAGCGGCACGACAGAGCTGAGGCGAGGCCGCGAGCGAGCGCGGGCGCGCAAGCGCGGTTGACGGGTGCGCGGGGATAGGGGGAGAGAGAAGCTCGGGGTGCGGGCACGTGCGCGGTTCTGCGTGGCCTGGAGCAGGGAGCCGGCCACGGCGCAGGCGCAGCGCGTGCGGCGCGATGTCGCTGGCGAGCGCATGCGCGGGATGAGGCGGAGGAGAAGAACGGGGGCTCACGGGGAGGGGGTTCAAAGGGTTCGGGGCAATGGTGGTTGGGGAGGACGACG
>NC_041392.1:54814318-54818526 GCF_002162155.2 Triticum dicoccoides | reverse complement strand
TTCCCCCTCCACGATCTCGATCCAATCGAGGGGAGAGGGGGGATATTTTGCGAGGAGTGGGGGTGTCGGTGGTTGACTGGGGGGGAGTGGGGGTTATGGAGAGGAGATGGGCCAGCCTGGTGGGTTGTGGCCCAGTTGGGCCGGTGGCCTGCTGGGCCAGAGCCCCGGGGGGTTTCTTTCCTTTTTTTTCTTAGTTTGTTTTCTTTCTTTTTATTTATTTACTTTTTTGTTTTAAATCATTTTAATTTATTTAGGCATTTTATAAAACTGTGTCTTCTACACCATAATTATCTAGGTAATATTTAGTACAAACCGAACATTTTTATTTTAATGTTTGAAAAGTTTTATTATTTAACTTTATTTTAAATTTGAATTTGAATCAGTTTTGAACTAACCTGAGATTAACTACAGTGACAGAGGTGACGTGGCATCGTTAACGTGGGATTACTGTAGCATGATTATCCGGGCATTACATGGCCGAAGGCGGGCCTGCCATCCTTTTTCTTCTTGTCCTTGACCTCTCCACTCCGTGCGTCGGAGTAAAACATAGCACTGTCAAGAACATACTTGATGTTGGTGTAATCCTTTTTGTTAATGTTCTTCGACGAGTCCAAGTAAAGAGCGTGGGAGTATCGGGGTAGAGGATGATGAGGACGGCGCGCCCGCCGCTGCGCAAAGTAAGTACACCTCAAATTAATTAGCCTCCACCGTGCAAATGAATGACTGAAATCAAAGGAAGGATATCCGCGCGGATGACTTACATGGGATGAAAAGGCACGAGAATCGCCTCCTTGTCCTTATTGGCGAGCATGAAATTGACGATGTATTCCATCGCGTATTCATAGTGCTTTGCGCAGACTCCCAAGAAGGCCTCGTGCATGAAGTACGGGTCACCGACACAGATATAAGGTATCTACTCAACCCCGATGAGGTAGTTCATGTGCAAAGCATAAAGGCGGACAAACACAAAATCCAGCTTCTTCAAGTGAAACATGTCGAAGATGTAATCGAATCGAAGGAAGAACTTCTCCGCAGGGAATGTGTCGACGTACGACAATCCCCGCGGCACGTTAACCACGTAGAGTGGGTATCTTGGATTTTTTGAGGCGATGAGGCCTTTCTCTATCCGCAGCACATCGTCATGAAGTCTCCTTAAATCGCCTAATCTGGCCCGTAGACGCTGCTTTAGGTAGGATTGGTTGACCGGGAATATGCCATTTTGCCGCACCGGGGATATCTATACGGTCTTGAACCCGAGGCTGCTCAGGCGGCTGGATCACAGAAGCAGGTTTTTTGCCTTTCCTCGGTCTCTTCCTAGACTTCTTTACTACAAGAAGGTTGTCCATAATACGTTCAGACTCTGGAGGCGGCAATTCAGGCACCGACTCATGAGGCTCAAACCCTAAGTAGGCGCCAGTATTGACATACTGTTGAGTGTCATTGTCATCCTTATCCTCATCTATGGCGACGTCACCAGCGACTAATGGAGTAGGCGAGGTGTTGATGTCCATACCTAACTGCGTGCTCGTGGGTGTGCTCCCGGCCGCCTCCAGACGAAGCAGACTCTTTGGCCACAACAGGACCCACCCATTGCAACAATTACCAAGCCGCCGCGGGGTCTCGTCGTCATCCCCCACTAGTACCGGAGGAGCCAAATTCTCGTGGCCCAGTTTGACACTGGCCACGAAAACATTGAAGACTTCCGGGGGGATCAGCCGGCTGTGGAACAATGGTTCCTTCGGCTCCATTATCGTCGCCTTCCCCACGTCCACCTTCTGGTCGCCGATGGTGTAAAATATGGTGCACGGGGTTTCGTCGGCCTGCAAAGAAAAGTCTGCGACGTGAGACATCCGAAAGGCAACGAAAACAGGAGATTATACATTTATTGAAGGGGGGCGGTGTGACAGATACCGTGAGGGCGTCGAGCTCAGCCAAAGACAAAGCACCGCCACGTCCGGTGCCGGAGCCAGTGCCGGAGCAGGTGCGGAAGCCGGTGCGGGAGCAGGTGCAGGAGCCGGTGCGGGAGCAGGTGCAGCAGCCGGTGCCGGAGCAGGTGCAGGAGCCAGTGCTGGAGCAGGTGTGGGAGCAGGTGCAGGAGCCGGTGCGGGAGCAGGTGCAGGTGCTGGTGCAACGCTAGTCGAGCTGCTCCCGAGGAAGTCAGCAAGGGGAAAGTCCGCTGCATTTTTTCCTGGATTTTGCCTGCTCCAATTGAAAAGGCCAGAACCAAGGTAGTAGACATATCTACAAGCACCTGTTTTGCGGCAGCTACCACTGTTACAACTGTCTCATATGATTTATTTTCAGCCGCAATCTCAACCTTCTTATCGATGTTTTCTTCAGTTAACCTCTGTCTTTCCTTTCTCTCCTCCGTGGTCTCACGGTAGTACTTCTTCCATGTGGCGCCGTCTCCGACACCGTGCACGCGTCCATACGACGGCCGAGTCTCCACCGGGAGTCCTTTCAATATGTTCAACTCCCGGTTGAATGGAGTGTCCCACTTGGGTGTCTCCAACGCCTCAGACGATGAGTCGCTTTCGGCCGCAATCCTGTGCTGCTCTCTCTGCAAAAGGCACAAGGATCATTTACAAATATGACTAACGTGCAGTCGAATTGATCAGAAACTAAAATTACCAGCAGTCTAATGAACTCTGTCGTGACCGCGTTCTTCTCAAAAACCTTCTTCACTGGGTCCCACCGGTGCCGGGTCCTGAGGACGTCACGCTCCTGCGGGACGGTGAACTCCGCCAAGGGGCCTGACATGCCCAGACTCGTGGCTTCCGCGTCTTCCTTGGCCCATATGGACCTCTTCCCGCCGTAACCACGGCTTCCGAGGTGGTGGCACCCAATGTTCTTCTGTTGAAGCCCCTTCATGTACTCTGACTTTTTTTGGCATCTTCGGCCTCGCAAGCCGCCTTGAATATTTCAAAGTGCTCTACCGTGATTGTCGGATTATCCTTCACAATCTCGGAGTAGGGTTCCTTTTCATTGAAGATCCAATATTTCACCCTTACTTTCCAAGCGTCCAACGCGTCGCTAAACTTGCTCATGGTGTGTTTGTTTATCTTCTTCATTGCCGGGTCCTTATCTGGATCTTTATAATCCTTTTCATTTCGTCCCGGGAACAAGAATATCTAGTGCATCTTCTTTAGGAGGGCGGGCCTCATATTATCTAACTTGTTTAGTTTCTCATCGTTGATGGTGGCGGTTGTCCGTATGATGCAGCAAATTTGATTGTCGTAGCACGCACGCGCTTCCTCAGGCGTGTTTGGCTCAAAATTGCCGTCGTCCACCTCCATGACCACCAGTCTAGTAGTCCTGAGCTTGTTAGGAAGCCCTCGCCTCTTTGCTTTCGGTTCTATACCGGCTCCGCTCCCCGAGGCAGCGCCTGTCTCAGTCTCAGCGCCAGTCTGTGTGTCGGTCTTAGTCTTCGATGCGACCGGTGGGCCCAGCAACAACATCGATTGATCGTCGGCAAGGGTCAAAAATTCGTCTTCCGCCAATTAGACGTCGCCGCAATCACCAGAACCATGTCCTTCATCGTTTCTAGCCATGTTTCCTACGATTAAATCTAGTAAATTAATTCTAGACCTAATAAAATGAATAATGACATACAAAAGGCCTATGTTTTGCAGGAACGTTGACTCCTTGCTGGTGTGGCAAATCCCGGGCACTCGATATGTCCTAGTTTGTAGCACAAGTCATGCCGAAATTCACGGAAAATTTTGGCATGACCTTTGCTAAAAAGTGGACATATCGAGAACCTGAAATTTGCCGGAACGGAAATGAATCAACATTCCGGCAAAACATAGGCCACTCAGCTTCATTCCCTGGAAACAACAAAAGGCCACTTGGGCACAATCGAAACATGGGCAAACACAATTGAGGAATTTGCATATATCCTGACCACTTCAAATTTGCATGTCCTAGCGTTTGACACTTCAAGAAAATCTACAAAAATCTCATGCTCTCTCAAATTCAACTCAAAAACCAAATATAGATTATATTTAGTTAACTACTGAACTAAAATTTACTCTAAACTAAACCCTACTGCCCTAATTATCATCTAGTTAAACAAACTCAATTCAAAAACTAAACCCTACTGAACTAATTAACATCTACATTATCTACTACTTAACATCGTCTATTATTACCCTAACTAAAAAACATCAACATTATCTACTACTTAACATTAACATCTATTAACTAAA
>NC_041392.1:54812764-54813896 GCF_002162155.2 Triticum dicoccoides | reverse complement strand
AGGCTGGGCGGCCTCGGGCGGCAGCCGTGAGGATGAGCGCGGCGTCGACGCCGTCAGGAGATGGTGGCGAAGTGGGGGCGACGGCGAAGTGGGGGAGACGGCGGCGAAGTGGGGCGAGGGATCAATTTGGGGGAGAAGTGGTGGCCGGGGGGAAACCGTTTTTAGTTAAGTCAAAAGTAATGGTAGCGCGTTACAGAAAACGCGCTATAGCTAAGTTAGCTATAGCGCGCTACTGCTACGTCTTCATCATTTTTTTCTCTTTTTCATTTATTTTTCTTTACATTTTATATTTTTCCTTTCTCCTTTTTCTGTTTCTTTCATTTTCATTTACTTCCCTATTCATTTTTCATTTTATTTTCTTTTCGTTAGCAGTAGCGATTTAAGCATAAACGCGCTGCTATAAGTTTATTAGCGGTAGCGCAGTTTTTCAAAGATCGCTACTACTATGTGTAGCCCATCGGCTAAGTGATTGGAATTTTAGTAGTAGCGAGTTTTCGGTGAGACGCGCTACTGATATATGTCCATCTGCAGTGCGCTTATTTTGCATGCGCTACTGTATCTGTCAGTAGCATGCTCTTTTAACAAGCGCTACTGCTAAAGTTCTGTGTATAACGTTTTCCCTAGTAGTGCAAAGTACATGGGTGGGTTGGGATTTAGGGATACTGAGCTATTCAACCTTGCTATGCTGGCAAAACAAGGATGGATGATACTTCAAGAGCCTGGCTCGCTAAGTGCGAGAATTCTAAAGGCAAAGTACTTCCCGTCAGTTGATTTATTTAGCGCAAAACTTGGATCACATCCATCACAAGTAAGGAGAGCAGTACATGCAGGTTTGGAAGTTTTAAAGCAGGGGCTTATTCGAGGGATTGGTAACGGTCTAACGGAGAGTCCACTTCTGTGTGGAACCAACACTAGTAGAAAAAGGGCCTGTTGTCCCGGTTCCTGAAGCGGGACTAAAGGGTCGGTACTAATGCCCTGTCCCTTTAGTCCCGGTTCAATCCAGAACCGAGACAGATGGGCCTCCACGTGGCCTGTGCGCGGAGCCCAGGCAGGAGGGCCTTTGGTCCCGGTTGGTGGCACCAACCGGGACCAATAGGCATCCACGCGTCAGCATTTCTATGGCTGGGGTTTT
>NC_041392.1:54806253-54812616 GCF_002162155.2 Triticum dicoccoides | reverse complement strand
GGTTGGGGGTTTTGGGGGGGTTAATTTAGGTGTTTCATATTTTGTGTTAGCTAGCTATAATTAATAGAGAGAAGTGTCCTCTCTTATGTCCGTGCTTGGTCGACGCTACGTACTATACATACGTATAGAGAGGACTAGACACGCTAGCTAGCTAGTAAGCAAACAAAGGAAATAGAAGATCGTCATGAACATATATGCATACAGAGAGCAGTGATATCGACCACCTCTCCTTCTCTGAGAGATTGGTCGAACAACAAGTTCTCGTATATCTATCCGACACTGCCGGCTACATATATACAATAATTATCTCTTACAAATATAATCTCCTAACATACGGACTCATGGTCCACATAGTATTCTCCGTCTTCAGCGATCACGTGGTCAAGAAAGAATGCCGCCAATTCCTCTTGAATTGCTCGCATGCGAGCTGGTGCTAGGAGTTCATCCCGCTTCCGAAACATCTAATTTGAAGAAGGGGGTCAATACATACATATATATATATATATGAATGAATGAAACTCAACACAAATGATGGTAACAAAATAAAATTGTGAATGTTGTTATTTACGTACTTCATATTGTTCGTCAGTGTAGCCCCGCTCACAGGTCGTGTGGCGGATGGACTCGCAAACGTAGTATCCACAGAAATCATTCCCTTGTTCCTGCCACAACCACTTTATAAGAAATAGAGGTCAATCAAACTAATAAGCAAGAATACCAAATGGTATTGATGAAACTAGAGCTTGAATCAATAGGAGATGCGTGGAACATGCTACTATGGTACTTACTTTCGGGTGTCTAAATTGCAGCTTCTTCGGGAGTCCTGGAACTTTTTTGGTGAAATTTTTCCAAACCCTGCCAGACAAAGAAAACAATTACTTGATATATCAGGAAATGAACAAAGTTGCTGATATGGTGGATAATGATTGATTTAACTTACTTCTCGAGCATTTGAGTCATGTCCACATAGTCCTGGGGATCTTTTCGTCTTGAGTCTAAGACGGTTACTAGTCCTTGCTCAATCTTAATCTCTAGGAGAATATAGTGGAAACTGCACACGCATGCATAACTCATCAATTACATTACTATAACCTTGACTAATATATAAGGGAAACCGAATACGCACAAGACAGTAACACTCACTTGAAGTTGTAAGGAAAGAGTATTATATCTTTGTTTTCATTTATTACCAACGATCGTAGCAAGTTGGCCTCGGTATTCGCGGCATGAAATTTAACCTGAGTTGCATCTATGAGATATGTGTTAATGAACCCAATATCACCGACTTGTCTTTTCTTCAATTCGGCGATCTTCAATCTGCATAATATAGTGAGGATGATTATAAATACATGCAATGAAAGAGCTGAGCTATATAGAGAGACTTAATTACAGAAGTAGTACTACTTACAAACAGTAGCAGGTGACCGTTGCTTTATCGAGGGCCAATTGATTGAAAAACTAAAAGAACTCCTCAAATGGAACAGGCAACAGTTCAATTCCAACGAGGTCATGCTCCTTTTTAACTCTCACATACAAAGTACTCCTCCCCCCAGACTCTCTGCAGATTTTCAAGTACCAATCATGCAATCTTCGCATCATCGTTGATAGAGATCTTTCATCTTTGACGAGAGGCTTCCCGTACTCGTATCTTTGTATCTGCACCTCCATGAAATCATAATGTACATCGTCGGGCAGGTAATCGCCAAGATTGCTATAACCGGTCACCATCCTCGGATCCTTAGCGACGATGTCGCTAGGCACCTTGAGCGGGGGGCACGATTGCTTCTCTTGTTCGTCGAGCTGGGCAATTTGTTTCCCAGCTCGTCGTTCTTTCAGCCTTTGATCACTGACAGTACTTCCCGACCGCTCCGTTCGGCAAATTCCTTTCCAATAATGCGCTCATAGTTTCCTTTCGGCGGAGACTTGGGTGGTTTTGTCAGGGCTGCCAGAGTGCGCTTCGCTTTCACCGGATCGACCTTCTCCTACGGAGGTGGATGTTTCTCTTCTTTCACCCCTTCAAAGAAGTTCCTCACTTCTTCTTGTGCGATCTCGGCGTTCTCCTCCGGGGTCCTCTTGTATGGTAACTTCTCTGGAGTCTTCAGAGAAGGACCGAATCTGTATGTCCTCCCGCCTCTGGCTGTACTACTAGACGCTGGCAGAGCTGACGGAGCGGTTGTCTTCTTTACTTGCTTACGAGGCGGAGGAGAAGGACTACGATGCGCCGGAGTAGCCAGAGCGGCGGCAGGTCTCTTCCTCCCTTGCTGATGAGACGGAGAAGGAGGAGGCTGGCTGCTCGGGCCTGCCGGCGCAGGCGGAGAAGGAGGCGGAGTGCCGCCACGCGCCGGAGAAGGAGCCGGCCGAGTGCCCTGATCGTCACTCGCCGGAGGAGGAGGCGGTGCAGGAGGCGGAGTGCCGCCACGCGCCGAAGAAGGAGCCGGCCGAGTGCCCTGATTGTCACTCGCCGGAGGAGGAGGCGGTGGAGGAGGCGGAGTGCTGCCACGCGCCGGAGAAGGAGCCGGCCGAGTGCCCTGATCGTTACTCGCCAAAGGAGGAGGCGGTGGAGGAGGCGGAGTGCCCTGACTCGCCGGAGGAGGAGGAGGAGGCGGAGGCGTCCAGTTCGGAAGGTTGATGAGCTCCTTCCGCCATGGCATGGAGTCTTCAGAGTAGAACCCAGCTGAGTCTCCACTTCACCGGTAGGGTGGTCAAGCTGGAGGTCCTCAAATCCCTCCGTTATTTCATCCACCATCATCCTAGCATATCCTTCTGGAATCAGCCGGCAGTGAAAAGTTGCGCCGGGTTCAGTAGGAAAAACAGAGCCAACAGCCGCCTTGACCTTCATATTAATCCATTGCGTCATAAGGTGGCAATTTTAGACTCCATGATAGCATCCACCAGATAGTTGGCAGGAGCCATCAAGACATGCTCTGGCTGAAGCAGCTCGGTGGAAGCCACGCTGCTTCTCCGCTGAGATGGCGGGGTAGCTTCGGGGGAAGCTCCGGCAGTTCGTTTGCTGCGACTTGCTTCTCGTTCCTCTATCACTTGTACCCTTGCTTGCAGCGCCTGCATTTGGATCTGCTGCACTTTTTTCCTCCTCTCATGGCATTTGTAACCGCCTGCGTCCGAAAACCCAACCTTCCATGGAATGGAGCCTGGCGTGCCTCATGTCTGTCTAGGGTGCTCAGGATTCCCGAGGGCCATTGTGATCTTGTCGTTCTCTCTGTCTGGAAAGAACGTCCCTTGCTGCGCTGCTTTGATATACTAGCCCGCGTCACTTGTGGGACGTGGATGTAGTGTCCGGCACCGACGGCCACATGTATCTCACATCGACGATACTTGCTATTTAGGGTTTCCTCTACCGCTCGGCGACCCTGACCCTCGACGACCCTTGTTCCCGATAAAACTTTCTGTTAGTGCCATTAGTTTTAAAATTTGAATTTTTTTGTTTTCTTCTTTTGTTTTCTTTTTTGCTTTTTATTTTTTTATTTGTACTAAATACTTATAGTTTTTTAGTGATTTCTTTTTTCTTTTAGGTCACAAAAATTATAAACTTTCTCTTAGTGCCATTAGTTTTAAAATTTGATTTTTTTGTTTTCTTCTTTTGTTTTCATTTTTTCTTTTTATTTTTTATTTGTACTAAATACTTATAGTTTTAAAATGTATGTGAATCACTAGTTTATGAATAACTTTACTATGAAGTTAGATTTTTGAGTGATTCTTTTTCCTGCTACTTAATATTATAGTGTTTTATCATTATACTCTATTTGGTAATTTTAGGTTATCTTTAATACCTGTTTTAGTTCTTTTTGTTATTTTTTTATTAAATTCTTTTTGCTATTAATGTGTTGAACAAAAAATACTTTCTGAATTTAAGTTGCATAAATTTTATATAAGTTTAGTTTCAAAAATACTAGAGGTTTATAAAAACTTTTTAGTTGATTCCTTTTGCTTTTTTGAGCTATAAGACCCTGAAATTGAAAAGCATTTCAAATGAACTCTGAAAAGGTTGAAAGTTGGCATGGTATCATCATTTCACCCACATAGCATGTGCAACAACGTTGAGATGGTTACGGCAAAAACTGAATGCACTTCGTGTACAAAACGGACAATCTCTTTCGAAGTATCAGGGTTTCGGACGAAAGATCATCTGTTACAAAGGGATTTCATTTTCTTGAACTTATTTGAACTCCATATTTTTTTGTGTTCAAAATGCACCATTCAAAGCCACATCATCAATTTTCAACCCTTTCTGACTTCATTTGTTATTTTTCATGCATCTACTGCTTTTTTTGAGCTATATAAGACCCTGAAATTGAAAAGCATTTCAAATGAATTCCAAATGAACTCCGAAAATTATAAACTTTCTGTTAGTGCCATTAGTTTTAGAAAAATTATAAAATTTTTGTTAGTGCCATTAGTTTTCAAATTTGAATAGTTAAAATTTGAATTCTTTGAAATTTGTGTGAATCACAAGTTTGTGATTAACTTTACTAAAAAATGAACATAGATGCACCTATAGAGAAAATTCGACCTAAATTCATAGTTTTCAAATGAACTCTGAAAAAGTTGGCATAGCATACTCGTGTGTTACAAAGTTGGCATGGTATCATCATAATAGTTGCGGGAGAAAGTCTTCACTTTTTCTTCGCTTGTGTCATTTGCTTATTGCGCCGTAACCATGGATAATCTTCATCGTTTATCAAGATGCTTGGGTCAGCCTTGACATTGAAGGGAGGAATTTCATGAAACTTTTCATAATCTTCAGACATGTCTGTCTTGCCGTCCACTCCCAGGATGTCCGTTTTTCCTGAAAGAACTATGTGGCGCTTTGGCTCATCGTATGATGTATTCGCTTCCTTATCTTTTCTTTTTCTCGGTTTGGTAGACATGTCCTTCACATAGATAACCTAAGCCACATCATTGGCTAGGACGAACAGTTCGTCAGTGTACCCAAGAATTTTCAGATCCACTGTTGTCATTCCGTACTGTGGGTCTACCTGTACCCCGCCGCCTAACAGATTGACCCATTTGCACTTAAACAAAGGGACCTTAAAATCAGGTCCGTAGTCAAGTTCCCATATGTCCACTATGTAACCATAATATTTGTCCTTTCCTCTCTCTGTTGCTGCATCAAAGCGGACACTGCTGTTTTGGTTGGTGCTCTTTTGATCTTGGGCGATCGTGTAAAATGCATTCCCATTTATCTCGTATCCTTTGTAAGTCAATACAGTCAAAGATGATCCCCTGGACAACAAGTACAACTCATCACAAGCAGTGTTGTCACCTCTGAGACGTGTTTCCAACCAACTGCTGAAAGTCCTGATGTGTTCACATGTAATCCAGTCGTCGCACTACTCCGGGTGTTTGGAGCGCAGACTGTTCTTGTGTTCATCGACATACGGGGTCACCAAGGTAGAGTTCTGTAGAACTATTTAGTGTGCTTGAGACCAAGAATATCCGTCCCTGCATATTATTAAGTCACTTCCTAGAGTGCCTTTTCCAGTCAGTCTCCCCTCATACCGCGATTTAGGGAGACCTATCTTCTTAAGACCAGGAATGAAGTCAACACAAAACTCGATAACTTCCTCTATTTGATGGCCCATGGAGATGCTTCCTTCTGGCCTAGCGCGGTTACGGACATATTTCTTTAGGACTCCCATGAACCTCTTAAAGGGGAACATATTGTGTAGAAATACCGGCCCCAGGATGACAATCTCGTCGACTAGATGAACTAGGACGTGCGTCATGATATTAAAGAAGGATGGTGGGAACACCATCTCGAAACTGACAAGTCATTGCGCCACATCACTCCTTAGCCTTGGTACGATTTCTGGATCGATCACCTTCTGAGAGATTGCATTGAGGAATGCACATAGCTTCACAATAGCTAATCGTACGTTTTCCGGTCGAAGCCCCCTCAATGCAACCAGAAGCAGTTGCATCATAATCACGTGGCAGCCATGAGACTTTAGGTTCTGAAACTTTTTCTTTGGCATATTTATTGTTCCCTCTATATTCGACGAGAAGCCAGTCGTGACCTTCATACTAAGCAGGCATTCAATATTTTCAGTAGCTTCTCAAATCCTTTGTGAGCCACAGCATTCTCTGCCTTCCACTTCAGCAATTCCAGTACGGTACCAAGCTTTGTGTTGCCATCTTCACAATTGGGGTACAACCCTTTTTTGTGATCCTCTAACATGCGATCGAACTTCAGCTTCTCCTTTTGACTTTCGCATTGCGTCCTTGCATCGACAATGACCCGGCGGAGATCATCATCATCGGGCACATCGTCTGGTTCCTCTAGATCTTCAGCAGCTTTACCCGTTGCAGCATCATTGGGCACATCGTCTGGTTCCTCTTGATCTT
>NC_041392.1:54762038-54805768 GCF_002162155.2 Triticum dicoccoides | reverse complement strand
CATCACCGTATTCAGGGGGCACATAGTTATCATCGTACTCTTCTTCTTCGTCGTCTTCCATCATAACCCCTATTTCTCCGTGCCTCGTCCAAACATTATTATGTGGCATGAAACCCGTGTAAAGCAGGTGGGAGTGAAGGATTTTCCGGTTAGAGTAAGACCTCGTATTCCCACATTCAGTGCATGGACAACACATAAAACCATTCTGCTTGTTTGCCTCAGCCGCATCGAGAAACTCATGCACGCCCTTAATGTACTCGCAGGTGTGTCTGTCAGCGTACATCCATTGCCGGTTCATCTGCGTGCATTATATATAATTAAGTGTCCAAATTAATAGAAGTTCATCATCACATTAAAACCAAAGTGCATACATAGTTCTCATCTAACAACATATAGCTCTCCAGAGCATCTAATTAATTAAACCATACATTGAAACTATGTAAAACATTTCAATGCAAAAACAAATGCGATCATAATCGCAACCAAGGTAACAATTGATCCAACGGCATAATGATACCAGGCCTCGGTATGAATGGCATATTTTCTAATCTTTCTAATCTTCAAGCGCATTGCATCCATCTTGATCTTGTGATCATCGACGACATCTGCAACATGCAACTCCAATATCATCCTCTCCTCCTCAATTTTTTTCCTTCAAAAAATTGTTTTCTTCTTCAACTAAATTTAACCTCTCGACAATAGGGTCGGTTGGCATTTCCGATTCACATACATCCTACATAAATAAAATCTATGTCACGTTGGTCGGCATAATTTTCATAAACAATAAATGAACAAATAGTTATAAAGATAATATATATACCACATCCGAATCATAGACAGGACGAGGGCCGACGGGGGCGGATACCAAAACCATCGCACTATATAAGATGCAATAATAAAAGTAAGAAAATAATACAAGTATCTATGTAAACATACAAGTAAGAATATTTTTCCTTTCAGAAAGAAGATAAGAACAAGAGGCTCACCACGGTGGTGCCGGCGATGAGCTTGGCGCGGGTGATCGACGATGGTGAAGACGGGGACGGGGACAGGGCGTGACGGACCACTAAACCTAGACAAATATTGTGGAAAATGGAGCTTGGAGGTCGAGCTTGGAGAGGAGAAAGCTTAAGTAGTGTGGCTCGGGCATTCCATCGAACACCTTGTGTGCATAGGAGGTGAGCTAGAGCACCACCAAGCCCTCTCCCCCTCGGCCAGAAAAAAACAGAGCAGTGTGCTCTGCTCTTACGCGAGGGGGTATATATAGGCACCTCATTGGTCCCGGTTGGTGGCATGAACCGGGACTAAAGGGGAGCCTTTGGTCCCCGTTCAAGCCACCAACCGGGACCAATGGTGGTGGGCCAGGAGAGAGGCCCATTGGTCCTGGATCGTCCCACTAACCGGGACCAAAAGGTCCAGATGAACCGGGACCAATGGCCCATGTGGTCCGGCCGGCCCCCTAGGCTCACGAACCGGGTCCAATGCCCCCATTGGTCCCGGTTCTGGACTGAACCGGGACTAATGGGTTGACCCGGCCTGGACCAAAGCCCTGTTTTCTACTAGTGCAAAGCTGGATACCAAGAAACAATATGTTGCCAGCTTTGCACCCTATTTCAGCTAACCCACCGTTGTTGCACCATCTATTGTCGCCCCCCCGCCCCCACACCCAAAATAGCGTATAAATTATTTGTTTCGAATTTCACATGAGATAACTTTGGTCAATGATGTAAAAATGAGTAGCTCATCGGTTTGAGGGGGGCTATGCCAGCATGTGTTTTATTGGGTCGAAAGTGGTGGTGTTTTTTCTGCCATTTATGTGATTTTAGTGTCTATTTTGTGCCGTGTACGTGCTCTTCGTTAGCATGAGGGATAATGGACCTTGTATGCAGATTTTTGGGACTCGGTTCATTGAATATACCAGCAAAAAGGCCCGTGTGTTGCAAGAGAAAAATAATAATCTCCAATGGTCATGACCACATTTTGCTGCACCATTTAAATGCACTATCGCTCTCAATTTTGTGAAATCGTGAACATTTTTTGAACTCTTGAACACATTTGAAATCATGAATATTTTTGAAATTATGAACATTTTACACTATTTGCAAACATTTTTTTTACCAAATTGAACATTTGTTAAATAATTTTCTTGAATCGGCGAACATTCCTAGAATCGATGAACAATTTTCTGAAAATTGGTATATATTTTTTGAAATTCACAAGCATTTTTTTGATTTAAAAAACATTTTTTAAATGCATGATCATTTTTTGAATGAGCGAACATATTATGGATGAATAAACTATTTTGTAAGTCACGAACATCTTTTTGAGTTTTTAGGATACTTTTCCATTCATGAACATTTTTGCAATTGGTGAAATTTTGTTCAATTTCATTAAAAAAATTAATACATGAACTTTTTAAAAAATCATGAACATTTCTTGATTTCCGAAACAATTGTTTTCAAAAATTTGAACAATTTTTTGATAAGCAATTTTTTTAATAATTTCGTGAACATTTTTTTGAATTTCCCAAAAATTTATGATTTATTAAACTTTTAATTTTAATTTCTATTTTTTAATTCTGAATTTTTTTAGAAGTCCCAATTATTTAGTAGAAAAAAACAAAAAACAAAAAGAAAAAAGAAAAAAAATGAAATTTAAGAAACAGGCCGCCCGGATGTGGGCCGGCCCAAACGGGCGCACTGCATCTTCTCCCAGCGCATGGAGGTCCCATTAATCATTTGTTGTTTGCTGATGACAGCTTACTCATGTTCAAAGCAAATGACGCGGCCACAACTATTATTAGAGATACAGTTCAGCAATACTGCGATGCTAAGGGATAAAGAGTGAACTTGTCAAAATCCTCCATCTTTTTTGGTATGGGCTGCCCGGAGTCTAGAAGGAACTCTATCAAATCTATACTCTTTGTTCCAAATGAGATGTGGGAAAAAGTAAGAATGGTTCATTTAAATACATAAATGGCAGATTGTAGGCAAAGGTTCAAGGATGGATAGAAAGGTGTATGGCATTGTTGGGGAACGGAATTTTGATAGTCTATTGCCCAGGCGATCGCAACTTACTCTATGTCATGCTTCCTGCTACCTCGAGGACTTTCTAATGAGGTAAACACAATGCTTCGAAAAAATTTCTGGGGAAGTAAGGACGGAAAAAGAAAGACGTCTTGGGTTTCTTGGCAAGATCTTACCGTGCCAAAGTACATGGGTGGGTTGGGATTTAGGGACACTGAGCTATTCAACCTTGCTATGCTGGGAAAACAAGGATGGAGGATACTTCAGGAGCCGGCTCGCTAAGTGTGAGAATTTTAAAGGCAAAGTACTTCCCGTCAGTTGATTTATTGAGCGCAAAACTTGGATCACATCCGTCACAAGTATGGAGAGCAGTACATGCAGGTTTGGAAGTTTTAAAGTAGGGGCTTATTCAAAGGATTGGTAACGGTCTAATGGAGAAGTTCTGTGTGGAACCAAAACTGGATTCCAAGAAACAATATGTTGCGAGCTTTCCACCCTATTTCAGCTAACCCACCGTTGTTGCACCATCTATTGTCGACACCCCGCCCCCACTCTAGAAATAGCATATGAATTATTTGTTTTGAATTTCACATGAGATAACTTTGGTAAATGATGTAAAAATGAGTAGCTCATCCGTTTGAGGGGGGCTATGCCAGCATGTGTTTTATTCGGTCGAAAGTGGTGGTGTTTTTTCTGCCATTTATGTGATTTTAGTGTCTATTTTGTGCCATGTATGTGCTCTTCATTAGCATGAGGGATAATGGACTTTGTATGCAGATTTTTGGGACTCGGTTCGTTGAATATACCAGCAAAAAGGCCCACAGGAGCCGGGCAACCCAACTATTGACCCAAGACATGATTCGGAGCTGATGCATATAAGGCCAAACTCGCGACGCCGAAGTATGCTATAGAGCTGTTCGGACTTGTCGGCAACTCTTTCCTTCCCATACCGAGTCCCTGGCAAGTTATGCCGAGGTGTACGTTTGAGACAACCGTAGGGGAAAAACTCGGTCCTTTTAGAAAAGAGTGGATTATTTTTACTGGGATCTGAGTGATGTGCCAATCGTGTATATAAATAACAAAGCTGCAACTCCGGCTATTTGATATGCCAAGGGTCGGAGGCGGACGAAAAACGCACTTTACAGGCTCAAACTAGAGAGTACGGTCTACAAAAAGTTATTTTGGACCTCCTGTTGCACGTCTACTCCGCCTGTCCTCGGTGAAGGGACTCCTTGACGGAAATAGCCCTTAGGTGAGTGTACAAACCCAGACTTTGATAGAGTCTGAGGCCAGCCATTGAGCCACATGTGGAGGGAAACAAGGGAAAAAAAGAAGAAAAAATAATTAAAAAAGGGAAAGTTATGGGAGTACTTTCAGGTCCGTCCGTGTTGCGCTTTCGCCGTTGCCCAGGGTATTTTATGTGCGTAGTTATGTATGTGCGGTACAGATTTTCCAGGTATATGAGGTGGACTGTGGGAGCCGAACTGCTAGTCCTGTATGGGATTTGAACGGTCATGTTGAATGCAGACCGGTGGCTTGATGGCCGACGAGGTATGTGGTGTAAGGCCCCGTTGTGTAGTTCGGCTGAGATAGCCGTAGTGTGATCTTCTACGCAGAGAGAATGCTCCATGCGTTCCCCTATAGGAGACGGTGCCATGTGATCTTCTGCGCGGAGAGACTGCGCCGAGATGTTCACTATTTTTGCTATCGGGGGGAAACTGCTTCTGCTCTCCGGTGTTTGGTTGGCGAGTTTCGTCGTCGTCGCCGTCGCCGGGCGGCTTCTTCCCATTGTATTCGGCGCATAACTTGTCGGCCTGTTTGAAGACCCAACAGCTTCTGTTGGTGTGGTTAGCTAGTTTATTAGGGTGGCCGTGAATCTGGCAGGGCCTATCCAATATCTTATCCAAATTGGATAGTCCGTCTCTATTTTCCTTGAATGGCTTCTTCCGTTGACCGGGTTTGGGGCCACTGAATCTGGCGTTGACTGCTGTGTCGTGTGCTCCCTCATTACTATTGCCATGTTTGTGCTTATTGCTTGTTGATTTCCCATTGCCGTCTCGAACGCTGGAAGTACCCGGGTAGCTGGCACTATTGCTTCTACAAGCGAGCTAGCTATCATCCCCCACGCAAAAGTAGGTGATCAGAGTGGTGAGGGCTGACATGGATTTTGCTTTTTCCTGACTGAGGTGGCGGGCGAGCCACTCGTCCCGGACACTATGTTTAAAGGCCGCTAGGGCTTCTGTGCCCGGACAGTCTATGATTTGGTTCTTTTTAACTAAGAACCTAGTCCAGAGTTTTTTGGCTGACTCTCCGGGCTGTTGGATGATGTGACTTAAGTCATCGGCGTCTGGTGGCCGGACATACGTACCTTGGAAATTGTCGCGAAAAGTGTCTTCCAGAGCCTCCCAGCTGCCGATAGAGTTTTCAGGCAGACTATTTAACCAGTACCTTGCTGGTCCTCTGAGTTTTAGTGGGAGGTATTTCATGCCATGATGGTCGTCTCCGCGAGCCATGTGGATATGGAGAAGAAAATCCTCGACCCATACCGCGGGATCAGTTATTCCATCATATGATTCAATATTCACAGGTCCAAACCCCTCTGGGAATGCATGCGTCATTACTTCATTAGTGAAGCAGAGTGGGTGTGCGGCACCTCTATATTAGGCCACGTTGCAACATAGCTTAGATGAAGTCCGTCTGCAGTTTTTGGCCTGGGCGTAACCAGACTTGTCCGTCCGAATAGGTAGCCAACGCCGCGTGTCGAGGGACGTCCTCGCGATCCGTAGATTGACCTGTTGTGTCGTGCTCTACCGTCAGGTTCTGTTGAGGGTCGTATGTATGACCCCGAGCTCTTTTGTCTCTGTTCTTTCTTTGGGGTGAGGCAGGCTGCGGTTCGGCTTGAGCTGCCGTGTTATCTCGACTGCGTTGGTTTGGCTCGTTGTCCCGACCGCGTGGTACAAGTGCTGGCGCCTCCTCATCCAACTGAGGTAGCAATCTGCACTGCGGGTAACCCTTGGTTGTGCGCCTGGGGTCGTATTCTTTGGCCACTAGGATATCTGTCCATCTATTGTTGAGCCGGTCCTGGTTAGCTTGAAGCTACTGCTGTTTCTTTTTCAGGCTCCTTGCCGTGGCTAATAGTCGGTGTTTAAAGCGCTCCTGCTCAAGAGGTTCCTCAGGCACGATGAAATCCTCGTCGCCGAGGCTCTCCTCATCCTCGGAGAGTGGAAGATAATTACTGTCCTCCGAGTCTTTGTGTATGGCCTGTTCATGTGGGCTATCGTGCCCGTCCTCCAGTTCATCCTGTTCGGATGTTGTCCCAACAGGGGCTTCATTGTCTTCGGCTTCGTCCGGGGTGTTGTTTTCTTCGGTGCCGGTATTACTATCTTTTGCACGACGTGACTTTGAGCGGCGCCGCTGACGCCGACGTCTGGGCTGTGTCTCAGGAGGTTTATCCTCAACTGGATCTTCTTTGTCATCATCGTTAGTTTCTTTAGGTGTATCCACCATGTATACGTCGTATGAAGAAGTGACCGTCCCGCGTCCGGTGAGTGGCGGGTTTCGGCCCTGCTCTTCTTCGGCATCATCGTCTACACCGTCGAAGTCTTCGGAGCCGTAATCGAGCATGTCGGTTGAGTCCTCGACAGTGGCTATGGAGTGGGTGGCGGGTGGGAAGCAAGATTCTTCAACATCAGCCCCTAGTTCCAACCAAACATAGTTCGGCTATGAGTCCCCTGCCAAGGACAGGTTTTTCAATGAGTTTAGCATGTCGCTCAAAGGCGAGTGCTGGAAGATGTCTGCGGTGCTGAATCCGAAGATCGATAAACGATCAAGTTCAGCGTCCGCGGGCTCACATGGTTCGAAACTTATGGCTGGAGATGAGTTCGGAGTTCCGGTAGTACAGGTATAGTGTCAGATCAAGTCTATGTGCGGCTCCAACGCTGGGGAATCTATGTCCTCTATGGTAGGGTTGAGCTTCCCGTGCTTGGATGGCGCAGTCTACTCCGGATCTAAGGCCGGAGTGGTTATGGGAGCTGTCTGCTGGATGCAGTCTGATGACAGATTTAGGTCATGTCCCTCGGGGTGGCCAGGAGTGGTAGCTGCGATCTTGAATCTGGCGAAGATCAAGCCCCCACGGATGTCCACCACGTAGTTGAAGCTCCCAAATCTGACCTGCTGGCCAGGGGCGTAGCTTTTGATCTGCTCCAGATGGCCAAGCGAGTTTGCCTGCAGAGCGAAACCTCCGAACACGAAGATCTGTCCCGGGAGGAAAACTCCCCCTTGGGCAGCATCGTTGTAGATGGTTGAAGGAGCCATTGAACCTCTTGATGATGGCACAGTGGAACTCTCAATGAAAGCACCAATGCCGGTGCCAAAACCGGTGAATCTCGGGTAGGGGGTCCCGAACTGTGCGTCTAAGGTCGATGGTAACAGGAGACATGGGACACAATGTTTTACCCAGTTTCGGGCCCTCTCTATGGAGGTAATACCCTACGTCCTGCTTGATTGATCTTGATGAATATGAGTATTACAAGAGTTGATCTACCATGAGATCGTAATGGCTAAACCCTAGAGGTCTAGCTTGTATGGCTATGATAATGATATCCCTCTCCGGACTAAGTCCTCCGGTTTATATAGACACCGGGAAGATCTAGGGTTACCCAAGGTCAGTTACAAAGAAAGGAATCTACATATTTAGTCGCCAAGCTTGCCTTCCACGTCAAGGAGAGTCCTACCCGGACACGGGTGTAGCCTTCGGTCTTTGTATCTTCACAGCCCATCAGTCCGGCCGATGGCTAACAGGCCGGACGCCCGAGGACCCGTTAGTCCAGGACTCCCTCAGTGCCTGGTAGTGGGTTCGATATTACGGTGCTTGATCCCAGTGATAGAAAGGGAACCGACACGTATGTATTGTTGCTACTAAGGATAAAAAGATGAGATCTATATCTACCGCCATATAGATAAACGGATATTGTCTACACCATGTCATCGTTCTTATTGCATTACTCCATTTTTCCATGAACTTAATACACTAGATGCATGCTGGATAGCGGTCGATGTGTGGAGTAATAGTAGTAGATGCAGGCAGGAGTCGATCTACTAATCTTGGACATGATGCCTATGTAATGATCATTGCCTGGATATCGTCATAATTATTTGAAGTTCTATCAATTGCCCAACAGTAATTTGTTTACCCACCGCTTGCTATTTTTCTCGAGAGAAGCCACTAGTGAAACCTATGGCCCCCGGGTCTTCTTTATCATACATTTGCCTTGCGATCTACGTTTCCTTTGCATTTTTATTCAGATCTATTAAACCAAAAATCCAAAAATACTTTGCTACACTTTATTTTATTTGGCGTTCGATCTATCAATCTACTAGAGATTACCTCACGTCTGTTTGCCTATCTTGAGGCATCGTACCCTGGAAGGGATTGACAGCCCCTTTAACACGTCGGGTTGCGATGTGTTGTTGTTTGTGTGCATGTGTTGCTTGGTTATCCTATTGGTTCGATACCTTGGTTTCATAACTGAGGGAAATACCTGTCGTCGCTGTGCTACATCATCCCTCCCTCTCCTGGCAAATACCGACGTAGTTCCAGCTACCATCAAGGAGAATTTCTGGCGCCGTTGCCGGGGAGGATCTTCAACATATACCAGGTTCATAATCACAAATCTCCTCTCCTTGCAATTTACATTATTTCCCATTTGCCTCTCATTTTCCTCTCCCCCACTTCACAAAAATTGGCCATTTTATTCGCCCCTATTGTTCCGTTCGCCGTTTTCTTGCCGGATCTGTTTTTGAGTGCAATCTTGTTGTGTGGTCATCATGACTCAAGAGAACACCAAGTTATGTGATTTCTCAAATACCAACAACAAAGATTTTATTGGCACTCCGCTTGCTCCTCCCGCCACTAGTGCGGAGACTTGTGATATTAATACTACTTCGTTGAATCTTGTTACGAAAGACCAATTTTCCGGTACTCCTAATGAGCATGTCGCGTCCCATCTTAATACCTTCCTGGAATTATGTGATATGCAAAAGAAAAAAGATGTGGACAATGATGTGGTCAAGATGAAATTACTTCCGTTCTCTTTGCGTGATTCTGCAAAAATTTGGTTCTCTTCTTTGCCTCACAATAGTATTGATTCTTGGAATAAGTGCAAACATGCTTTTATCACTAAGTATTTTCCTCCCGCAAAAATTATTTCCCTTAGAACCTAGATCATGAATTTCAAGCAACTTGAACATGAGCGTGTTGCGCAATCTTGGGAAAGGATGAAAATGATGCTAAGGAATTTCCCAACTCATGGGTTAAATCTTTGGATGATCATACAAATTTTTTATGTGGAGTTGAATTTTGTTTCTCGTAATCTTTTAGATTCCTCCGCGGGTGGTACTTTTATGGAAATTACTTTGGGTGAAGCCAACAAATTGCTTGATAATATCATGACAAATTTTTCACAATGGCATACCGAAAGATTTCCTACTAGTAAAAAAAGTTAATTTGGTTGAGGAAATTTCTTCTTTTGGTGATAAAGTTGATGCTCTTATGAAATTGGTTGCTAGTAAAAGTGCTCCTATTGATTTTAATGATATTCCTTTGTCTACTTTGATTGAGCAAAATAGTGATGCCATTGATGTGAATTTTATTTGTCACAATAATTTCAACAACAATGCTTATAGAGGAAATTTTAATCCTAGGCCTTTTCCTAGTAATTCCTCTAACAATTATGGTAATTCCTATGGAAATCAATCTTATAATAATAATAGGAACACCTTTGATCTTGAGAATAATATTAAAGAATTTATCAATACACAAAAAGTTTTCAACACTTCCATAGAAGAAAAGTTGAATAAGATTGATGATTTGTCTAGAAGTGTTGATAGAATTGCTCATGATGTGGATAATCTCAAGATGAAAATTTTGTGCCTAAAGTAAATGAATCAATTAAAGCTGTTTATGTTTCTATGGATGAAAGTAAGAAAAGAACGGCGATGTTTAGAGCTAAAAGAGAATTTTTAGAAAAAGCTTTTTCTAGTGATTATTCTTGCAAAAGTGATGAAGATCTTAAAATGATTTGTGTTTCTTCTATTGATTCCTTGTTTAGTAAAGTTAAGAATGATGAAAAAGGGACTGGAGAAGAGTCAACTTTAGGTAGAAGGCGTCCCAATATTTCGGAGGGTGAAAATCTTGTTGAGAAAATTGACGAAAGTGGGTTTGGAGAGGTCAAAACTTTAGCTAGTGATGTGCCCACTATTTTGGATTACAAAGACTTTAATTATGATAGTTTCTCTTTGATTTACTGTATTTCTTTGTTGCAATCGACGATAAATTCACCCCATTCTTATGGACAAAACAAAGCTTTTACTAAACATATTGTTGATGCTATGATGAAAGCTTTGAAAGAAAAGTTGGAATTAGAAGTATCGATTCCTAGAAAATTGCATGATGAATGGGAACCTACTATCAAAGTCAAGATTAAAAATTATGAGTGTTTTGCTTTGTCTGACTTGGGTGCTAGTGTTTCCACAATTCCGAAATCTTTATGTGATGTGCTTGATCTTACCAATCTTGAAGAATGTTCTTTGAATTTACACTTGGCGGATTCTACTATCAAAAAGCCCATGGGAATACTTAATGATGTTCTTATTCTTGCAAATAGGAATTATGTGCCCATAGATTTTATTGTTGTTGATATTGGTTGCAATTCGTCTCGTCCAATTATTCTTGGTAGACCATTTTTACGCACTATCGGTGCCGTGATTGATATGAAAGAAGGCAATATTAAGTTCCAAATTCCTTTGAGAAAGGGTATGGAACACTTTCCTAGAACAAGAATTAGGCCACCATATGAATCAATCACTAGATCACTATTGGCGGGCGTTGCCGCGCCGATCAATTTCTACGATGGAATGATAGGTACTACCATAGATACAATGTTTTAAGTGCATAAACATAGCCATATTTTGTCGGTAATCAAAGTTGGAAACTTTTAAATTTTCATCAATATCCTTAAATGGAGCACAATGTTGATAAATAAAGAGGTGAATTTTATTTGGTCTAAAAAGGAGAGTGATATAGGTATGGACTTACAGGTCAGGACTAACACATGTTTTAGTTTTCCAGATTGACAGATGTATTAGAAGGTTGGTGATCAACCCAGAGCAACACTCAAGGCATGATCTACAGCATACTGACTCTCAGAAAACTAATCATGCTTAGCATAGACTCCTTCTATACCCAGTATAGAAAACTAGCTTTTAACCTTAAGTATGGGCCAGTTCTTTTTGACGATTCTCCCAGAATCGCCCCCCCTCTCCAGCTTCTCCCAGAATCGCCACTCCATACTTTTTTACAATCCTATCTAGTTAAGGTCTAATTAGCTAGGATTGTAAAAAACATATGGAGTGGTGATTCTGGGAGAAGCTGGGGAGGGGGGCGATTCTGGTAGAATCGCCCAGAAGAACTTGCCCTATATATCCTTATTAACTGACTGTACATTCCATCATTATTCACAAGTAGGTGTGTGTGATGTGCAATGATGGCCCGCAGTGCCACGCCTGTCCATTTGTTCGACGGAATGATATAAATTGTGTAAATACATATAGATTTGAGAAATGGAAGTTAAACATAATTTTTTGAGGATAGTATAATGTGCACAATGGATATATCCATATATATGTAGGAAAAAGCATTTATGTTTATATAAGCTAAGAACATGGGACTGATAACATGATGAAACAAAAGACATTGTACACTAGTGCAGATAATTTGTCTATTTATCATTGCTTCCTGCTCCATCCTCATCCTCTCGACCATCAAGAATTGAGCCCATGTGTGACTTCTCTGAATGGTCATGGGCTAGTTCAACATAGGGACCGTTGCTTCCTTTGCAACATAGGGACCTTTGCATGATGCCAGTGTGCCAAATATTCCACGTTTTCATAGGATGAGTCCTTGATGGATTAATATTTCACATTAATATAGCATTTCCATTTACTATTTTTCCAACGAATAATATCATCCACTAACACTATTTTTCCAATGAATAATATCATCCTTGATGGTTACATATGTTCTCTGTGTGAAGTACAACATACCAATAGCAGGAGATCATGAATATTAGCTTTGGTTCATGTAAAATTGGGTATATTTCACAACAATCCACAACTGAAATAAGATAAGGACGAATATCACATATGTTTAGAGGAAGATATAGGAGTTCATAGTACATGAATGAACCCCTTGCATCAATGTGACCCACATTTTAACAAATAGGTGAAACATTTCAGTCATATATGAAGTTGATTTTTCCTGGTGGGATGTAGGTTTGCTTGTCGCATTCAACCCTAAATGATGAGCAAATGTATGTACATGCAAAGTAGGCCCATCATAGTAAGTAAGCTGCAGTCTGATATAAGATGGTCTATGGATCTGGATATAATGTTCATTGCTGGTGTTCTTTGTACTACCTTGACAGTTAATGAATCGATTAGAATTTTTTCTCGCAAAATAATAATAATAATTTTTATTATGACCCATAGTATCTCCTCCTTTTTGCATGTGATTTCTAGTACGTAATACTGCATCGTTGTCCATCTTTCAAAGTTCCGGTTGTTAATTTTGCATCATAAGGTGTGGCAAACTGGATTCAAGAAAAACTCTGAATCATTTTCTAGTTTCAGTGTTGTCGCAGTCTTCCCTGCCAAACAATCATAATTGTTAAAACTTAAAAGCAAGAAATACATATGGTTATATATTCTACTATGATAGAAATGCAGAGAAAAGAAAGAAATCTGATTGTGCCCCAATACTTACTTTCTATATCCTCATTGGAATAGTAGAACACAGTACGCATGCATCAGCTTATAGCAGATTGATCAATTAATGCTAACTGTTATGTTTTCTTCATTTGTATGCAAAGAACCTTTGGCTTCATAAATTACAAAAGGAGCTCTTGGAAAATTCAGTCATAACTAAAGAAGAGATCTCAATACAGAAACCAACCTTGGTATCTTTGGACAGATTCTAAACACAGGAATCAGTCTCTTCCAGTCTCTTCTCTCGAATGATGATCTAAGAAATATCAGCAATTGAACATCCCATAAACAGGGATGGAAAGGAGGGGGAGGGGGCGTTCAGAAGGTACTCACCAGAAAAAATCACAGCAGATCTGGGCTCTAACAGGCAAAGAAGACATGGTATCCACGAAAGGAAGGAGGTGGAAACAGAAAGGGCTCCTCGCCGATGCTGATGTCGATGCCACTACAAGGAACGTTTTGGGATGCGTCCTACACTACATTCTCGTCTCCACCTATGCAGCATCAGGAGGAACATAGTGAAGGTAAGATGATTTTACCTCCAGCACAAAAAGGAAGAAATTGATTTCACCTGCAATCTCTACAAAGCGTCCTAGAAAAAGAAACTCGGCCTTCTCTCAGCCTCCCTGCTTCTCTATCGTCTCCACACAGTATGATGAGTTTCTGACACACAACCTTGACAGCGAGCCAAGGGGCCAGATCAAGAGAAGGCAGACGGGAGGGAGATGTCGTGACACCTTGGGTACGAGCATATCATCGCGGCGGCGGCGGCTACCAAACCTAGGGCAAAGGTCGCGATTCGCGAGAGGAGAGAAGGATGACTCAGCGTCGATTGCTTCGCCTTCTCTAAAAGGCCGAGGTTGGCCCAGTTAACCAGAGAATCCCAATTTTGTTACGGGAGCGGCGCCCCATTCCCTTTCGCGGATAGTGTTGCGCTCTAAGGTTGATCTGACGGCCAAAAACTGACACGACTATACATCCGACGACCAACAACACTGATGGCCTTAGAGGTTTGGAAGAGTGCTCGGTTGTAATATATCTAAATGAGGGCATCTTATGGATCTTGAACCAAAGATGACAAAACTTAGATCCTTGCTTTATGCCTAGCTAAGGGCGTAAAACTATAGCGCTTGTTGGGAGGCAACCCATTGAATAAAATTTATTTTTGCTTTTTGATTTCTGTTCTTGAGTTTTAGCACAATTATGCTATTGTTATGATTGTATATTTTATGCTTTAATTAGTGTTTGTGCCAAGTAAAGCCTTTAGGATCTTCTTGGGCAATAGTTGTTTGATCTTGCTGAAAAAACAGAAAGTTTTGCGCTCACGAAAACAATTATCATTTTTTACCAGAGAGCGATAAAATAGCCATTCCAATTGTAGTAGATCAATATACAAATTACTCAGGACTTCCTAATTTGGCATAACTTTTGGAGTTACAGAAGTACTCCAAATAGTCAGATTGCTAGACTGTTCTGTTTTGATAGATTCTATTTTCTTTGTGTTGTGTGCTTATTTTGATGGCTCTATGGTTTTCTTTGATGAGTTTTTGCCATAGAAAAGTTGGAATACAGTAGATATAATACAAAAACAAAATATGAAAACAGAACTTATAGTAGTGATTTATTATTCTTATAGTAACGTATCTCACGAAGGCTTTGTTGAGTTTTGTGTGATTGAAGTTGTCAAGTTTTGGGTTATCTTACGATGGATGAAGGAATGATGTAAGAGCCTAAGCTTGGGGATGCCCCGGCATCCCAAGCTATTATCCAAGAATGAGAAATCAACTAAGCTTGGGGATGCCCCCGAGTGACATCCCCGCTTTCTTCCAACAACTATCTGTATTTTACTCGAGACTATATTTTTATTCGTCACATGATATGTGTTTTGCTTGGAGTGTCTTGTATGATATGTGTCTTTGCTTGTTTTATTTTGTGTTTTAAGTAATCAATCCTTGCTGGACACACCTATTTGAGAGAGCCAAAATTATATCATGACTTGTTAGAATTGCTCTCTATGCTTCACTTAAATCTTTTATGAGCTAGGACTTGCTCTAGTGCTTCACTTATATCTTTTTGAGCACGGTGTGCTTTGTTATTTTTAAAGAAATTATCTATTGTTCACTTAGATTTGTTTGAGTGTTAGTAAAATTTTGAAAAAAATTCTCTCTTGCTTCACTTAAATTATTTTGAGAGAAAGAAAATTTGTTATGGTCATGATCTTCACTTATATTTGTTCGAGCTTATGAAAAGAAACACATGAAAATTAGTGCCAAAGTGATAGATATCCAAGAAGGATAAAGGAAAAGTAAATGTCATGAAGATCATTGGACAAAATAAACTTGATTCTTAGTAATAGTTTTGAGATATGATGATGTGATATGTGAGTCATGTTGATGAGTAATTGTGTTCTAGTAGGAATATTGGTGTTAAGGTTTGTGATTCCCTATGCATGCACGAAAGTCAATAATCATGCAATGAAAATTATATCCTACTTGTGGTGAATTATTCGGTGTTAATTATGCTTAATGCTTGCTTACGAGATTATTCGTTTCTTGGTTGGTCGCTTCTCAATCTTTTTGCTAGCCTTCATTTTGCACTAAGTATGACCTCTACTTGTGCATCCAAAATCCTTTAAACCAGTTTTGCAACATGAGTCCACTATATCTACCTATATGCGGTATTCTTTTTCTGTTCTAAGCTAATTTGCATGTGCCATCTCTAATTTTCAAAATAAACTTCTCTTTTGTGTGTTTGTTTCGCTCGTGGAGCGGCGAGGGGTGGCTAATATTTTCCATGCTAGATGTGTTATTCTCAAGATGAGTGTTTAGTTACTTGTCATTGCACGAGAGTAAGGCAAAGGTATTAGGGATGCCCAGTCTCGAAATGAAAAAAAAATGAATTTACTTTATGTTGTCAAATAATAAATTCCTTGGAAAGTGTTGGTATGGAGGGCACCCGTGGATACGGTTAGCCACGAAAAGTGAAAGTTATGGTGGAAAAAGGAATAAACTTTATTTTCTGTTCGGGAACCGCCTATGGCATATCTAGCATGGAAAGTGTTGGGAACTCTAAGTCATTTTCGTTGGTGGGATGGATACACCTCCCAAAATGTTTTTATCTCTAATTTTTCGCTTTCACCTCTGGCACCTCTACAAATCCCAACTTCCCTCTGCGAAGGGTCATTCTTTTACTTTATGAAATTTTTATTTTTTGAAATTTGAGTCTCCATCTTCTCTCATAAAATCACCAACTAGGAGGCAATATGATCGTGCTCAAGTATTGAGTGTAGTTAATATTCGAGTGTGTTTCATGAATGGATCAATGTTTGAGCATGATGGGCTAGGGATAACTTGTTTTTTCATTGATATTTTGAAAGACATGGTTGCTTGTTGATATGCTTGAGTATCTAAATTATTATGTCAAAACTAGACTATTGCTTTGAATCACATAAAAGTCCAAATGTCCATGCTATAAAGAAAATAATATGATATGACTTGATGAACAACACTCCACATAAAAAATTCTATTTTTATCACTTACCTACTCGAGGACGAGTAGGAGTTAAGCTTTAGGATGTTGATACGACCCCAACATATCTACAATTTTTGATTGTTCCATGTTATTTTATTATCAATCTTGGATGTTTTATAATCATTTTATATCATTTTTTGGTACTAACCTATTGACATAGTGCCAAGTGGGAGTTGTTGTTTTTCCATGTTTTTTACATCACATAAAATCAATATCAAACGGAGTCCAAATGCCACGAAACTCCATGATGATTTTTTACGGGCAAGAAGGAAGGCAATGGGCCCTGGTTGCACCTGGAGGGTGCCCCGAGGGGGGCACAACCCACCAGGCCACGCCAGGAGGCCCAGGCGTGCCCTGGTGGGTTGTGCCCACCTCGGGTGCCCCCCGGACCGCCTCTTTGCTCTATAAATACCACAATATTCCAGAAACCCTAGAGGCATCGACGAAATATTCATCCAGCCGCCGCAGAGTCCAAAACCACCAGATCCAATCTAGACAACATCTCGGATGGGGTTCACCACCTCCATTGGTGCCTCTCCGATGATGCGTGAGTAGTTCTTTGTAGACCTTCAGGTCCATAGTTAGTAGCTAGATGGCTTTCTCTCTCTCGCTGAATTCTCAATACAATGGTCTCTTGGAGATCCATATGATGTAACTCTTTTGTGGTGTGTTTGTTGGGATCTGATGAACTTCGAGTTTATGATCAGTCATATCTTTTTATATCCATGGAAGTTATTTGAGTTTCTTTGATCTCTTATATGCATGCTCTCTTATAGCCTTGTATTTCTTCTTCAATATTTGGGTTTTGTTTGGCCAACTTGATCTATTTATCTTGGAATGGGAAGAGGTGCCCGGTAGTGGGTTCGATCTTACGATGCTTGATCCCAGTGATAGAAAGGGAACCGACACGTATGAATCGTTGATACTAAGGATAAAAAGACAAGATCTATATCTACCGCCATATAGATAAACGGATCTTGTCTACAACATGTCATCATTCTTATTGCATTACTCTGTTTTTCCATGAACTTAATACACTATATGCATGCTGGATAGCGGTCGATGTGTGGAGTAATAGTAGTAGAAGCAGGCAGGAGTCGGTCTACTAATCTTGGACGTGATGCCTATGCAATGATCATTGCCTGGATATCATCATAATTATTTGAAGTTCTATCAATTGCCCAACAGTAATTTGTTTACCCACTGTTTGCTATTTTTCTCGAGAGAAGTCACTAGTAAAACCTACACCCCCAGGTCCTCTTTCTCATATATTTGCCTTGTGATCTACATTTCCTTTGCATTTTTATTCAGATCTATTAAACCAAAAATCCAAAAATACTTTGCTGCACTTTATTTTATTTGGCGTTCGATCTATCAATCTACTACAATTTACCTCACGTACGTTTGCCTATCTTGAGGCGCTGTATCCCGGAAGGGATTAACAACCCCTTTAACACGTCGGGTTGCGAGGTGTTGTTGTTCGTATGCAGGTGCTGCTTATGTTGGTGTTGCTTGGTTCTCCTAGTGGTTCGATACCTTGGTTTCATAACTGAGGGAAATACCAACCGTCGCTGTCCTACATCATCCTTCCCTCTCCAGGGAATTACCGGCGTAGTTCCAGCTACCATCATGCCCTAAAAGTTTAAAGTCAGGAGCTTGAAAGTGGAAACAATCAAGAGGACAACTGCAGATCAGAAGAGATCTTGTAGGTATGCTCCACTTATTCAGGTGCTCGTCAACTCCAAGATGGGCACTGGCACTTATCTTTTGGACAAGGAGCATCTACCCTTGGGACCAGATTTTGAGGACAACATGGTTGTCATGAATGAAGAAGATCCCACTTCTGTGCAGGCACAAGAAAATAGAGAGAAGGCAAAGGATGAAAAAGTTGCAAAGATGCCAAGTGTTGAAGAGGCATCTCAAGTGTTCCTAAAGTCAAAACAAGATCAACTTGCTTATCTGATTCAAGCAACTTTGAGGATTGAGAAGGGCTTAGCCACCCTGACTCAAAATCAGGAGAGCTTGGAGAGGATAATTGAGACAAAGTTCTATAATCTTGATCTTAAAGTGACAGAGATGCAGACAGCTGTTCAGTAGCTCCAAGAAGAAGATGAGGAGAGGAAAGGGCAGGCTACCACAGATGCCTTTCAGAGAGTGCCCAGAGGTCAGAGGTCTGCTGCATTGCCCATGGCTGACACTAGAGCTACCACATTAGCACCAGCAACCATAGCTTCAGTGCCACCTCCAGTTGCCACTCCACTAGCTCCAACAACTTCTATAGATGCTTTCGTCCTTGGAGTCCTCTCAACACCACCTCCCAAAGATCAAGCCTAGAGAGACGCATAGCACTATGCATTTTCAAACTTTTTGGTAACTTGGTTCCAAAGGGGGAGAAATGTATATATCATAGGCTTCGACACTACTAGGAAAAGGCCTGCTAGTGGCGCACCTGTTTTGCCTACTAATGGCGCACTACAGTTGCGCCACTAGCATCACGCCATTAGAATTTTTTACTAATGGCGCACCAGGGGTGCGCCATTAGTATCTGGTATACTAATGGCGCACCACGCAGTGCGCCATTAGCATATCCAACGGTGCGCCATTAGTATGCCTCCCAGGGGCCATATTTACCCATGTGCTCTGGCTTACTAATGGCGCACCAGTTGATGATGCGCCACTAGTGTGCTCTGGCTTACTAATGGTGCACTAGTTGGTGGTGCGCCTCTAGTATGAATATTAGGAATTTTTTTCTTTTCTGATATTTGCAGAGGTTACAAAATATATTACTGGACAGAATATAGACAGCACCACACAACAATAGCAGATTCATCGAATACAATAGAAGATTAGTCTCCGAATACAATTCATCATATTAGTCTCCGAATTCAAAAGACCGAACAAAAATAGAACATTACAAGTCTCTAAACCGTGAGTAGCGAGTTTGTCTTCACATTACAAGTCGATATCGATCATCTAAACTACCATCACATAGAAGAGAGCTGCGGTCATCACGATGAGCATCATCGTGATGAAACTGGTCTTCATCCAGTTCCTCCTTCGCTCCCTCCTCTGTCCCGCTAGATAGCGCGCGTATCTAGATTTTGCCTCTGCCCTAGTGGTGTAGCCTTTGTAACTGTTACCGCTGAAATGATGAACCTGTCTTCGACACTCCTCCCAGTCGTCGTAGACTCCGGGAACCTTACCCTTGTACACGACATACGGCGGCATCTCTATGCACTAGCCAAACAAAACGTTAGTAGCAATTCACAGAAAATACATAATCAATATATAAGTATGCAACAAAATTATTGAAAGAGAAAAGAAAGACATTAATAGCATGATTCATGGTCCCACTAATAAATAGCATTGATTACATCTAAGTTGAACGACTGTCCAAACGAAAGAGACATACAAGTTCATTAAAGTTTAATTACAAAATGAACTAATCGATATTTCAGAACTACACATAGCATCACTACTTTCGACTAGACTGAGGGACCGGAGCGTGGATGAAGCCACCGTCTCTCGTGATGGTCATGAAATCGCGGGCGTTGTCAGCCTGCATTTGTAGCGTTGTGTCTATCTCATTGTTGGACGGTTGATATCTGAGGTAGAACTGCCCTGAGGTACGAAGGACATCTTGATGGATGATTTCTGCAAACTCCGTCTGGATGCGAAAGAATTCTTGTCTGATTTCCGCGTCCTGGATTGCCGACAAGCTTGCGGCCCATTTTTTGAGATTATTTGGTAGCAGAAGGTGATTATGGTCCCGTACGATTGCCTGCATGTGATGGAGGGCGTAGTAGGCATCCTTATGACCGCCAGGCGGCTGCTTGACGCAAGGGAACGTCGTATTGTGGGCGAACACGTGCTTGCCGTACCTATGAACTAGCCTGGTGAAGGTGCCTCCAGATCTGGCGTAGGCAAGGAGAACATCATCAAGAACTTTCTTGATATTTGTGTAGTCTTTCTTCGACTGACGGTCCGAGTCGAAATGCGTGGCCATGGAATATTTCGGGCTTAAGAGGATGAGTGTGCAATGTGTGTCACTGCACAAAACATGGAATGTTAGAAAAAAAAGAACGATCGAAATCTAAGAAATCATATGTTACGGGGCGGTGAGGGGATGACTTACTCGGGAAAGTAAGGCACGAGGAAGTTATCCTTATCTAGGTTTGCCAGAATGACGCCTTTGAGGTAAGAACTCACGACTTGCCGGTCCCCAGCGCTGCCCAAGATCTTGGCACACATGTAGAAGGGGTCGACTATCACGATGTCTGGGGTCTTGTCTCTAATGATCCGCATCTCCATACTCAGCAAAAATAGCCGAACGAAGGTGTAGTGCAGCGGATGAAGGTTAAACATAGCGAAGATGTCATCAAACCGCAGGACGAACGTACCCCCGATGGCGTTATCCACAAAGCCCTTGCCCTCTGGAACCTTGGCCATGAAAACCGGGTATGCCCCATCAATCTCGGAGAGACGCCGCTTCTCCAAAGAACGAACACTGTCATGCAGACTCCGCATAGCACCGTTGCAGCAGCAGATTAGTCGGTAGCATCAGCCTACCTGCCACATGCACCCTCCTCGAGATATCCTTAGGTGAAGATGGACCGTCCTTAGCACGGATCGTACCCGGTGCCGGCTTGCTCGCACCCTTGTTACTCTTTCTTTTCCGTCCCTTCTTCTTCTGATGTAATGGGACCGAGTTTTGCTCACAGACCACCTTCTTGAGTGTGTTGGGGCTAATAATATTTCGCACCTCAGCTATCTGAGGCTCGGTGAAGGCGGCGGCTGGAGGCGTCTCCTGAGAACTGAACGCCACACGACGGCTGTTGTAATTGGGTTTCTCGGCGGTACTAGCTAGATCGCGGCCGTCTTTTGCAGGGTTGGGTTCTTGAGAAGGAGGCCCCATGAATTCGTCACCGTACCCATGTTCAGCAAAGTACTTATCGACATTGGTAAATGTACCGTTGTCGTTGTCGTCGTCGTCCGGATCCTGTGCCATATGCATGTTCGGATCCTGTGCCATAGGGATGTCCGGCCGGTAGCGTCGCGACGGTCTTGCCATGGCTTGGCGCTGGCACGACTGGTGGTGTTGTCTGTGGGGTGGTGTCCCCCGCACCCAAACGAATCTGGCTCTTCAGCCAAAGTAGGGACCAGCTTACGCAGGCGCCGAGGGTCATCGCATCATCTTCATCGGCCCCATCGCATCAAATCGGAGGTAACAACTTGTCGCAGCCTGGCAGCACCCGAACTAGTTCAACCCTATACATGGTGGGTGGCACCGGATTACCATGGAACACGGGGTTGCCCGGTTGAACGATTCTGCCCTTGGCGACATCCATCAACTCGCCGCCCACGAAGTGCAGGAGAGTGCATGGAATGTCGGCGGCGTCCTATGAAAACATGTAGGGTGTCAGGGATGCCCAGTCAAAGGCAAGGATATGAAGTCATCGGCCAAGAGGCTTAGTTACCATGATGGCGTCGAGCTCGGCTAATGTCGAGGCACCACCAACGGCGGGCGTGCAACTGACAGAGGGGCCGCTTGCTGCCGAGGTGCCGACCGGCGTACACCCGGGTGCATTAAGCTCCAATGCCCGTGCCGGCGTCGGAGACACCAATACCGCCTTCGCCGAAGACACCAATGGCGCCGCATGCACGTTGTGCGAGTTGCTGGCCGTGAAGCTGGGAACCCGGGGCGGCCCCTGTTGGCCGCCCGCAATCCACGCCTGCAGCCCCTCAATCAAGGTAGGCACAATGGCGGTGAGCGTCGTTCCCAGTTGTTGTTGCACTTGCTCTTGGACAATCAACGGAATCCGCGCCACTTGTGCCTTGAGTTCTTGAACCTCGCGCGACAGGCTTTCCGAGCTGGTCTTTCTCTCCTTTCGCCCACCAGCATTATAGTATGACGACCATTTTGTGGACAAGCCTTTGCTGGCCACACGACCAGTTGACGACGGCTTACTAAGCTTATCCTTGTTTTCATTATGCTCAACGCCCTATTTAGAGTGTTGTCCCAAGGGGAGCTCTGAGACGACCCCGCGCTACTGCTTTCAGTCTCCTGCGGAAGGAATGTGAACCATTTAGAAATTTGGCTTCATTAATTAGAATGCAACCATATGGAGCTAATTACGCGGGGGTGTATTCCTTACCAGAACACGCTCAAGCGCCCTGGTCTTCGGATCCGAGGTAAGCTCCTTTGTTACCGGGTCCTCCTTGTACCGGGCCCTAACATAGTTCCTGGTCTGCTTGTCACGGTATTTCTCGAAGCGGGGCTGTCGGAGTAAATAACCATGGGTAGCCTAGCCGGCTCCCCCTGGCCCTTCTGAAAAAAGTACGAGCCGATCCGGCCCTCAAGAATCCAAGACATGGGGCCGCCTTCCCCTTGCCGGCTGTCTCCCAGGCCGGCTATCGGAAGGCAACCTGACTTTAGCCCTCATGAAGAAAGCCGCGGGAGGGCCGGCTCCGAGAACCCGGCCACGAGAAGGCCGACTCCAAGAAGCCGGCTCCCACAAAGCGGTCTTGATCGTACCCTCGAAGTCTGCATCCACATAACGGCGATGTGACCGGGCGTGGCTATAGTAAAGCCTGCCACCCCCGAATCCCGGAGCATGCCTGGCACAGTGCGCCGTACGGGTGGCCATGACCCGTCTGGCGCGGCACTATTGCCACGTTGACCCTAATGTCATCCACGATGGGCTGCCAGCGCGGCCCATGGGCGGTGGGCCCCTTTGGGCAGAGAGACACCCGAAGGCGGCCAGGCCTCCCCCAGTCGGCCCAAGACAGAGCCAGCTCCCCACAGCCGGCTTCCACCTCCCTCGAAGGAGACGCCCCATTAAGGAGACAAGACGCGGTGAGGCTACAGCGATCACCCGCCGGACGGCGGCACTGTAGCCACGCCCACCTCGGCGAACCCCTTGTCACCAGGATTGAGCAATAGTAACCAGCCACCGACAAGGCCCTGGACAGTGGGGCCTGCCTGTCGACCAAGGAGCCGGCAGCCGGCGGGACCCACCAGCCGGCGGGCCCCAGCAGCCGGCGCAGAAGCCGGAGATTGTAGACACGGACGGCTGGGCTCCACGCCCAGCCGAATTACCATTGTACCCCCGGGGGGTAGGCCTATATAAACCCGCCGGGACACCCATGCAAAGGGTGGATCCCTGCTAGTTTTAGACACCACATAGGGAGGAGAAGAGAGCGAGTAGTGCCCTTCTTTCTCCTCTCGCCAAATAGCTCACGGAGCATCGTGTAGCTACTTGTTCATCTAGTGATCATGCGGAGACCCCGCAGAGCAGCAGTAGGGGTGTTATCTCCACGGAGAGCCCCGAAGCTGGGTAAGATTCGTCGGCGTGCATGTCTTCGCCTGATCCCGCTTCCAGGCACCGGCGACATCTTATTGGCTCCCACAATGATAAGCCACCCGTTGGCATATGTCGCACCTACCACCCTACATTTGGCGCCCACCGTGGGGCCAGGTGCACCGTCGTCCGGAGACCTATTCTGGACGGGAACCCTCTTCCTCCCCCGTGAGCGTAGCCAGCCTGGCACGCCCGACTGCGCTTGCCACGACGCGCTGCAAGGCGTCACCAACGTCTGCGCAGAGAGCGGCCTCGCCGATCTCCTTGACAAGACCCTCATCTCCGACGAGCTCGCCTCCGACGCGGGCACCGACCACCTCGTCAACCTCCTCGGCCAGCTCCACGTCTCCGACGAGCCTGCTATGGACTTGGAGTCGGTTGGCTCCACTGACCCGATGCCTGTCGACTCCGACACGGCCTCACTCGACACTTTCCCCACCGACGTCATGATCTACAATGACCCGCTTCCCCGGGCCGATGGCGGCGATGCTGTCACCACCGAGGTGATGGTCATCGTCCACGGCGGCGCTTCTGACGAGAGCACCCGTGATGCCCCGCGCACGGCGATCCATGACTTGTCCATCCCCCTCCTGGCCGATGCCGATGCTGAAGCACTGGAGGCTCGCCGCCTCGCCCTCCTCACGGAGGGCCGGAAGTTGGTTTCCATAAGACGCCTTGCTGAGGCCCACCGACGCAAAGCCGACCGCGCCGCCTTTGGCACACCGCCCCCAGGCGGGCCCAGCCGGGCCGGCGCTGTCGGACAGCGCGGCGCTGTCGTTGCTGACACGTTAGGAGTCGACCGCCCAGTCTACGCCACTCCACTCGAGAACCTGCGCGCCACCCAGGTGTCCGTAGACAAGCTAGACGGACTGGGAGCCGAAGAACTCCCCCACATGACCCGACGCATCCAGCAGCTAATCGATGTAGCCGCGCAGCAGCACGAAGCCGACGCCTGCGCGGAAAGCCCTCCCCCGCGCCGAGATCACGGACGCCGACTACGGGTAAAACCCGCGCGCGGCGCGAGAAAGAGCCGGCTGCCAGCCGAAGCCGAACCCGAATCTCCATCGAGCGAGACCCAGAAGGCCACCCCCGGGCCGTGGAGTGGCGGGGCAACCCGCCTCCGCCTCGGCCCCGTGGAGAGAGATATCCCACCCCACCGCCTGTTGTGCACCCGACTCTCAGTGGCCGGCTAGGTCGCCGCGAAGGAGTCGGCGAGAACGACGCCCGCCATCGGATCGACCACCTGGCGCGATCCCTGGTGCTGGAAGAAGAAGACAATGTCGGCCCGCCTTGCTTCGGCCCCCGCATCCGCGATCAGACTTTACCCAAAGGGTTCTCGCTCCCAAGAGACACGCCCGAGTACAACGGCTCTGTGAAGCCGGAAGATTGGTTAATCGACTACTCCACGGCGGTTAGCATAGCAAACGGCAACAGGCACATTGCCGTGAAGTACGTGCCCCTCATGCTGCAAGGCACGGCGCGGACCTGGCTCAACAACCTCAAGCCATACAGCATCAACAGCTGGCTAGATTTCACAGAAGCCTTCGTCCGCAACTTCACCAGCACCTACAAGCGGACTCCCAAGCCCAGACAGCTCTCCTTGTGCATACAAGGCCCCGCCGAGTCTACTCGCGACTACCTCACGCGTTGGGCAGAGCTCCGCAACTCTTGCGAAGGGGTGCACGAGGTGCCAGCCATAGAATACTTCACTGCCGGGTGCCGAGAAGGCACCCTCCTCAAGCACAAGCTCCTCTGCGACGAGCCGACTACCCTCGACGAGCTTCTGGTCATAGCGGACAAGTACGCCACCGCCGACTCCTCAATGAAGACCGAACTTCGGGTAGACGCGTCCGGGAAGGTACTCAACCCGGCGCCCAAGACGCCGGCTGGGGACTCCGGCCGACGCCCACACCAGAATGACCACAAGCGCAAGGGCCCCGTGTCGCCTTCCTCCAGTCGGCAGGTGGCCACAGTCGAAGACGAGCGGCCCGAAGGGCATCCCGCTCCTAAGAAACCCAAGGGCGGTAGGCCGGCTTGGAAGCCGGCCTTCTCCTACGAGCAAACTCTCGACGCCCCGCGCAAGTTCCACAGCGGCGTGAAGCCGTCCAACCACACGACCCGGTAGTGCCACTGGCTCACCCGAATCTCCAAAGGCGAAGGGCTTGCGCCGCCTCCGCCCGCCAGTCCGCCGCCTCCGGCTCCGCAGTCGGAGCCGTGCATGATGAGTTCCCCGACGAGCATGCCGCCTATGTCATTTTTACAAGCCAACCCGAAGACCGGCGCAGCAAACGCCGAGAGCACCAGGAAGTCAGCATGGTCGCTGCCAACCCCGCCGAGCACATGCGCTGGTCAGAAAAACCTATCAGCTGGAGCCGGGCCGACCACCCAGAGATGATGCCATCTCCCGACTCTTATGCGTTGGTTCTGGATGCCACCCTTGCAACGGACAGACACGCCGCCCGTTTCTCCCGCGTGCTGATAGACGGCGGGAGCAGCATCAACATCCTGTACCGTGACACCCTGGAGAAGCTGAACGTCAAGGCAAAGCAACTCATGCCTACTCGGACTGTGTTCCATGGCATTGTACCCGGCCTGTCATGTGCCCCCATTGGCAAGATCAAGATTGATGTACTCTTTGGGGACAAGGAGCATTTCCGCCGAGAAGCGATCTGGTTTGAAGTGGTGGACCTGGAGAGCCCCTACCATGCATTTCTTGGCCGACCTGCCTTGGCCAGGTTCATGGCAGTTCCCCACTATGCTTACCTCAAGATGAAGATGCCGAGCACCAAGGGCATCATCACCATAGCCGGCGATTACAAGAAATCTTCCGAGTGCGCAGCAGCCAGCAGCCGGCTGGCCGAGTCCCTTGTGATTGCCGAAGAAAAGAAGATGTTGGACCGAGTCGTGGCCATGGCCGGCAAATAGTCGGCCTTGTCCCCCGATCCCAAGGAGTATGATGCTCAAGGATCTTTCCATCCGGCCAAGGAGACGAAGAAGATACCTCTTGACCCCGAGCACCCAGAGAGGTTTGCCGTCATCGGGGCGAACCTAAACAGCAAATAGGAAGGCGAGCTCGCCGATTTCCTCCGTGAGAATCGTGACATCTTTGCATGGTCCCCCAAGGACATGCCGGATGTTCCGAAGGAATTTGCCGAGCACAAACTACACGTCTGAGAAGACGCAAAACCAGTCAACCAACCCCTACGCCGACTATCGGAGGAGAAGAGAAGGATTGTAGGAGAAGAGATAGCCCGGCTTCTGGCGGCTGGCTTCATTATGGAAGTTTTCTTTCCAGAATGGCTCGCTAACCCGGTCCTCGTTTTAAAGAAGAATAACAAGTGGCGCATGTTCATAGACTACATGAGCCTCGACAAGGCCTGCCCCAAAGATCCCTTTGCCCTGCTAAGGATTGATCAAGTGATAGACTCCACGGACGGATGCGAGCTGTAGAGTTTCTTGGATGCTTACTCAGGGTACCACCAGATAAAGTTAGGTCCGGCAGACCGCCTGAAGACCGCCTTCATCACGCCATTCAGAGCCTTTTACTACCTGACTATGACATTCAGCTTGAGAAATGCCAGTGCCACTTTTTAGCGTTGCATGCAGAAGTGCCTCCTCAAGCAGCTCGGCAGAAACGCCCACGTCTACGTAGACGACATTGTGGTGAAGACGGAGAAGCGCGGCACCTTGCTGGAAGACCTCAAGGAAACATTTGAGAACCTACGCCAGTTCCAAATCAAGCTCAACCCCAAGAAATGCGTGTTCGGAGTGCCAGCCGGCCAGCTCCTAGGCTTCGAATGCAACCCAGTAAAGATCTAGGCCATTGAGAGAATGGCGATTCCCACCAAACTTCGAGACGTCTAGAAGTTCACCGGATGCTTGGCCTCCCTGAACCGCTTCATCAGCCGGCTCGGAGAGAAAGCTCTCCCCCTCTACCGCCTCATGAAGAAGACCACTCACTTCGAGTAGAATGACCAAGCCAACCAAGCTTTCATGAGCTGAAGAAGATGCTGGCCATGCCGCCTGTCCTGGCGGCGCTGACTGAGAAAGAGCCCATGCTCCTCTACAATGCCGCAACCAGCCGGGTGGTCAGCACTGTCATCGTAGTCCAACGCCCAGACGAGGACCGAGCCCAGCCGGTCCAGAGGCCGGTGCACTATTTGAGCGAGGTGTTGTCTACCTCGAAGTAGAACTACCCGCATTACCAGAAGATGTGCTATGGCGTGTACTTCGTCGCCAAGAAGCTGAAGCCCCACTTCCAAGAGCATCCCATCATGGTCGTATGCACCGCCCCGCTGGCCGAGATCATAGGCAGCCAGGATGCATCCGGCCGGCTGGCGAAATGGGCCATCGAGCTGGCCCCTTACACGATCTTCTACCAGCCTCGCACCACCATCAAGTCCCAAGCATTGGCCGACTTCCTCGTCGACTGGGCCGAGACCCAGTACCTGCCGCCAGCTCCTGACTCCACTCATTGGCGCATGCACTTCGATGGGTCCAAGATGCGCACCGGCTAGGGAGCCGGCGTCATCCTCACCTCTCCCAAAGGCGACAAGCTCAGATACACGCTGCAAATTCACTTTGCCACCTCCAACAACGTGGCCGAGTACGAGGCGCTCATACACGGGCTCCGGCTTGCCAAAGAGCTCGGCATTCGCCGGATTCTATGTTATGGCGACTCGGACTTGGTGGTCCAGCAATCATCCGGCGACTGGGATGCCAAGGACACAAATATGGCAAGCTACCGCTTCCTCGTTCAGCAGATCAGTGGGTATTTTGAAGGATGCGAGTTCCTCCACGTACCACGAGCCGACAACGAGCCAGCTGATGCCCTGGCTCGAATAGGCTCCACTCGGCAAGCAATACCAACCGGTGTCTCTCTACAACGCCTCCTCAAGCCGTCTATCAAGCCGTCTCCAGAGTCCGATTCCATCTTCGTACCGCCTGACCCCGATATAGCCGGGCCCGGCTCGAAGAACCAAGAAGGTGACTCGGGGACTTCGATAGTCGGCCAGGGGACATCAGCAGGCGGCTCGGAGACTTCCGTAGTTACGCCCGACCCAGGGCTGCCACACCCGGCTCGGGGACTGCGGTAGTCAGCTCGGAGACTGCACCAACACAACAGGCGGCGGCCGACTCCAACATTTCACCACCCAGCCCACCCGCCCTGGTCGCAGTAGCCGCATTGGCAATAGAAGAAGTTGCAGCTCCATCATGGGCTCAGTCCATCCTCAACTTCCTAATAAACCAAGATCTGTCGGCTGATGAAGCAGAGGCAAGACAAGTCCAATGCCGAGCCGGAGCATACACAATCGTCAACAGAGAGCTCGTCAAGCGCAGTGTCACTGGAGTCCTCCAGTGATGCGTCGAGCAAGAGAAGGGCATTGCAATCCTCAGAGACATCCACCAAGGAGAATGCGGCCACCACGCGGCCTCAAGATCACTCGTCGCCAAAGCCTTCCGCCATGGTTTCTTTTGGCCGACTGCTTTGGATGACGCCAAGGGGTTAGTTAAACATTGCAAAGGATGCCAACTCTTCAGCTCCAAGCAACACATGCCAGCTTCAGCACTCAAGACCATTCCCCTCACTTGGCCCTTCGCCGTTTGGGGACTGGACATGGTGGGCCCATTCAAGACGGCACGCGGCGGCATGACACATCTGCTTGTCGCCATGGACAAATTCACCAAATGGATTGAGGCAAAGCCGATCAAGAAGCTGAATGGGCCGACTGCCGTGACATTTATCACAGATATAACAACTCGGTACGGCGTGCCACACAGCATCATCACCGACAATGGCACACATTTTGCCAAGGGAGCCTTGGCACGTTTCTGCGCGACGCAAGGCATCTGCTTGGACTTAGCATCCGTTGCCCACCCGCAGTCAAACGGCCAGGTCGAGCGAGCCAACGGCCTCATCCTTTCCGGCATCAAGCCCCGACTGGTCGTACCACTGGAGCGTTCAGCCGGCTGTTGGCTCGATGAGCTGCCGGCTGTCCTCTGGAGTCTGCGCACTACTGTCAGGACCCCGACTCGATGTCACATCGATCTAGCCGGTAACACCTCATATCACTTTGCGGCCTCACGCACGGTATCCCCACGGGTGTCGCCTTACCTTTGCCCGGGACCGTTTGCGCCTTTTGGCTCACGTATATGATAGTGTCGCTAGCATCCATATGATAAAGAGCCCGGGCTGACATGACTAGTCGTAAACCCAAAGTGGCACAGACTTACAGGGACAGGCATCCATGACCCAGCTTCGAACGTGTCGGTCATCAGCAAGTGGGTCCGGGCTGTAGCACTGGGCTAGCAGGACTCCAGTAAACCGGGCTGTAGCGGGCTAACAGGACTCCGGTACTCAAAGCGTGACATTTCCCCGAAGGGACAGACACAGGAACAAAGAAGGACACATGCCGGCCAGCCTAAGTGTTCCAGAGCAGTAGCAAGCTACCATGGCTCAGCGGTAACACTAGGAGACATTTCCCGGTAAGAGAGGCTACTAAAGATAAACAACTAGATAGTCAGATCCCACACATACCAAGCATTTCAATCATACACACAATATGCTCGATATGTGCAAATACAACGAAGCATCACAACATGACTCTACGACACAAGTACTTTATTTAAGGCTCAGGGAGCCATACATAACATACACAAAGGTACAGGTCTCACGACCCAACATACAAGTCATACAGTCATACAAACCAGCAGCGGAAGTAACTTGTCTGAGTACAGACAACTAGTAAAATAAAGGAGGCTTGGAAAGCCTAGCTATACTACGTGGTCCTTCACAAGCTCAGGGTCACCACCTGGGTCTTTAGCCTACTCGTTGATGTCAACGTCTACATAGAACCCATCAGAAGGGGTTGCAGCATCTTCTGTAAAAAATGTAGATTATAGCAACATGAGTACAAAGGTACTCAGCAAGACTTACATCAGATCCTACATACATGCATAGTATCAAGAAGGGTTGGTGGAGTTATTGCAGCAAGCCAGCTTTGACTCTTGGCTAGGCTATCCTACGATACTCCAACTTGAAATGGTTTTGCGCACACGAGTCCACTACTCACCACTTCAATACACCACCGAGGATCCACCTCCGTCTTCCTACGGAAGAGCCATCCTCGGCACTCACTCTTATCTTGAGGCTTTTAGTAGTTTCCATTTACTTGTCTATGAACTGTATAGGCAACCAAGTAGTCCTTTACCGCGGACGCGGCTATTCGAATAGATCATGTTAACCCTGCAGGGGTGTACTTCTTCATACACGCTCTCACCACTTATCGTCGTTTACACGACATGTACTCGGCAACCTTCAAGCGGAAGCCCAACGTGGGTGTCGGCCACGACCTACCTAATCACCTAAGCCTCCAGTCCAGGTTTATCGCCTATTCAAGTTCCATCCGCAGGGAGTCCGGCCGAGGTTTCCCATACGGCCCCGAACGATGTGAACAGGGTTCCCGAGATACCTAATGGGTATTCGGTACACCCGGCCACGTACCTACCGCATCACAGCCCACCCCTACGGTCAGCGCTGTCCACGGCCTCCAGTAGGCTACAAACACCAGAAACTACTTGCAACTCCTGGACGGAGAACTAGGGTGAATAAGAAGCCGAGAGGGTCCATTGGTTTCGGGCCCAATGCATGGTAGTAGCTGATTCTTAAATCACACATACAGATCTCAGTGCTTAAGGTCGGCTTCAATGAAACAACCCACCATGTACTCCTACATGGCCTCTCATCGATACCTTTACCAAATCGTGTTCACCACACCACTCTCATTACCGACATAACATTTCACTCTAGCCCATCACCCAGATGAACCAGACCTGACACGACTCTAAGCATAGCAGGCATAGCAAGGTAGGAACAACACATACATATGGCTCAATCAACTCCTACACATGCTAGTGGGTTTCATCTAGTTACTGTGGCAATGACAGGTCATGCAGAGGAAATGGGTTCAAATACCGTAGCACACAGCAGTTTGAAACGCGTTGTCTTAATGCAGTAAAAGAGAGCAGGAGCGAGAACATGGGATTGTATCGATATGATCAATGGCTGGTTGCTTGCCTGATGGTTCGATGCACGGATACGGTTCTTCGTTAGGGTAATCACGGTACTCCTCGGAGGCAGAACCTGTCGCAAAGGACATCGATGCACAACATCACCAAACAATGTGCAACAATATGATGCATGCATGAAACATGGCAATATGAGTGTGTTGGGCTAATGCAACTAAAACCAGAAGGGTTTGAACAAATTTGAATCAAGGATTCAAATTTCAAATTCAAATATGGCCTTTTAAAGTGCTTTTCCTTGTTCTGCTTGGAACATCAATTTAACTTGTTTGATCATGCATGAAAATAGTACAGATGGATAGATTGGATTTTTCTGATTATTTTTCATATATAATTTGTCCAATTTGGAGTTACAGAATAAAAGTTATGAATTTTTGAAGTTTAAATAATATTCTGGAATTTCCTGATTTAAATTAAATCCAGAAATTATAATTATTGCGCCAGCATGACGTCAGCATGACGTCAGTGGTCAACTGCGACTGTCTGGGGTCAAACCTGACGTGTGGGGCCCACACGTCAGTGACAGGGGGGTTTAACAGGGTTAAATTAATCCTAATTAGGGATTAGTGGCGCTGGGGCCCACTGGTCAGTGTCAGGGGGTTAACTAACAGTGGTTAGCGCTAATCCTAATTAGCTACAGGGCTGGGCCCACCTGTCAGGGACTCAGGGGGGTCCTGCCGTGGTCAAAGTGGGTCAAACCCACCGGCGACGTGACGCCGGCGAGGCCCGAGACGGCGGCGCGATGCGGGATCGCGCTACAGGGCACGGGCGAGGCCGTTCTTGGGCTCGTTGGAGAGCTCTTGCTCCCGCGCGTCGAACGGTGGTGGTGGCCGAGCCTGGGGTGGCCGGTACCGTCGACGGCGAGCTCGTGAGCGGCGGCCGGAGTTCGGGTGCGGTCGGAGTCGGCGTTGCAGGGGGTTTGGGGAGGCGTTGGTGCGTGCTGCGTGCTCCTAGTGAGGCGTGGAGCACGATAGTGTGCTCGGTTGGGCGCTACGGTGACCGTGGCCACGACGGCGACATCGCCGGCGGCGTGGAGCTCTCGGCCAAGGTGGGGCTAAGGCCTAGAGGTCGAAAGAGACCAGGGGAGAAGGGGGAAACGACTCGGGGGCTCACCGCGGTTGCAGTGGGCGTCGAAGCGGGCTCGGAGACGCGCTGGAGACGGCGAATTCGACGGCGATGATGGTCGGAGCCTGAAGAGGGGAACAGCGACGTGGCGGCGATGCAGGGCTTCCGGAGGCCCGTGAAGCGGTGGGGAGGAAGAGGGGGTTGTGGCGGAGCTTCTGAGCTAGTCGGGGGAGCGAGGGGTGGCCGGAGACGGCTGCTATGGTGAACGTCGGCGACGGTGGGGTTCGGCTGTGTGAGAGAGAGAGCGAGGGAGAGGAGGGAAGAGCCAAGGGAGAGTGAGAGAGAGCAGGGGGGGAGGCGTGGCGTCGTCCAGGGGCATCGAGGCGAGGAGGGGACTGCAGGCAGGCAGGGAGAGAGGTGGCGTGGCGCGGTGGCGCGCGCGCGCGCCGGCCACACTCCCCTCCCTCTGTCGGGACGAAGACGACAGAGGAGGGAGACGGGCTGGGCCGCCTGCTGGCTGGGCCGGCCAGCTGGATGGGCTGCACAGAGAGGAGCCCAGGTAAGCTTCTCCCTTTTATTTTTTTTCTGTTTTCTAATTTCTGACATTTGTTTTGATTTAAATAATATATTAAATCATTTATTTAACTTATGCCAATTTTTGCAGGGGCTAGATATATTATTCCAGAGCTCCTTTATAATTGGCATAATATTTGGACATATATTAAGATATATAGAAATATATTTCCAATGCAAATATTTATGCATTAATTCCAAATGCCCAAAATAAATGTCCATGAGCCACTAAAAATATTGGTTTGATTTTTATCTCTGTCCAATATTTTCAGAGAGCAACATGAGCATTTTCTTGGACCCTTTTGGAGAAATTTTTATTTGGGTCATTTTCAAAATGATTCTGAGGGTTTCACAGATCCCCATTTCAAGTTTCTGATGAAAGAGTAAACATGATGCAACACTCTAATGCATGACTAGCTAGGGTGTGACAACTACCCCAAACAAGTCAACCGGCTTCACTCCTTTCTTCCTCGTGTATGGTGCCGAGGCGGTCATCCTAACTGACATCGAGTTCGACTCGCCTCGGGTAACCATGTACACGGAAGCGGAGGCCAAGGAAGCACAGGAAGACGGCGTTGACCTGCTGGAAGAAGGTCGGCTGTTAGCCCTCAGCCGGTCCGCCATCTATCAGCAGGGCCTGCGCCGCTACCATAGCCGGAAGGTCAAGCCAAGATCCTTCCAAGAGGGCGATCTTGTGCTCCGGCTGATCCACCGAACAGCTGGCCAGCACAAGCTCTCGGCCCCTTGGGAGGGCCCCTTCGTCATCAGCAGAGGTTTAGGCAACGACTCCTACTACCTGATCGACGTGCAGAAGCCGAAGGCACAAAAGAGAGACGACTCCGGCAAGGAGTCAGAACGAACATGGAACACCAACCTCCTTCGAAGATTTTACAGTTGAAATGCAGTATGTATCACGCTAACTTTTGTACTAAGTACGAGACAATAGGCCCCCCGAGGAGAGCTCGGGGACTGCCATCTTTTATCTATGGATGAAGAGTATCATGCTTATGACCTTGTCATTACATTCACTTTTTCCGTCCGGCACCGGGTTCGACTAGTCGGCCTGGGGACTGGCCGCCTAGAGTTATATTAGAAGTCCTACCCGTAGTCAGACAAGTAGTGTGCCGGCTCCCAAGCCTTCACTTGCCAAAAGTCGCAGATCGAAGAACCGGCTGTCCGGCTGGCAAGAGTTAAAGGCAGGAAAGGACGCCCACACGAAAAACGGCTAGGGACTAATGGACTAATATAACAAAAGCCGGTTTTTCTCCCACCACCGACCGACTACCGGAGTAGCCGGCCGGCCGGCTTCCATTCACCTCGCTTCAATCTAAGAAAGCTCGAGTACTTGCCTTCCCAAAAGGGGAAGGCGGCAAAGGAAACAGCCTAAGGATAAAAAGCATACACGAATGGGAACCGAACACGCACACAATAATATTTACATAAAAGACCTTCAAAAGGCCAGCATTCAACATAGTTCGAATACACCCCCAGTGGGCGGAACTGCGCAAGTTTAATAAAATTGTTCAAAAGGCAACAAGCAGGAAAAAACAAGGACGGTAGATTAAGCCAAGGGAGCGACTGGCGAGTCGGGCAGGTCGGTGGAGACGACAGTGCCGGCTGGAGGAGTGGCCGACTGGCGAACCTCGGCATGATCACCGCCTCCCGCAGAGGGCGCGCTAGCATGCGCCTCGTTGCTGGAGGCACGATCAGGCTGAGGCTGGCTGGCCGCTTCACTGGTCAGCTCAACGTCTTCGCCTTCCTCTCCTTCATCGTCTTCGCCTTCATCGCTGGAGGCGATCTCCTCTGCCGAGTCTTCACCCGCTGCCGGGTCCAGCCCGAACCACTCCTCCGGCTGGGCAACGCCATCATCATTAATTTTAGGAGCGAAGATGCTGATGTCAGTACACTCGACGATCGTCGAAGCGCACTGAGCGATAGCCGGCCGCGCCTCCTCCATCTCTTCATCGGCCGCCAGCCACCAGGTGCGCAGCTGGTCCAGGTTCAGCCCCGGATACCAGGCTCGGACGAACTCCAGCGCCCGCCTAGCTCCAAGCTGGGCTGCCGATGCCTTCCAGGCCTCGAAGCGGCCAACCGCAACCTCCAACCAGTCGGCAGTCCGACTCGGGGTGCGGGGAATCGTCTCGCTTGGCCAGAGGGCGGCCAACACCTGCGCCCCGGCGCGCTGGAGGCAGCGGAGCATACGGTGAGCCGGCTGCAGTCGGGCTTGGACTGCCAAGAGTTGCTCCTCAAGCGTCTGGCTCGCGTCCGGCGCGATTTCAGCCCCCTCCTGCCGGGGCGCCTCGCGATGGGCCTCGATGGTTTGGGTGGCGAAGACGGAGTAGCCGGGAAAGTAGTCTGCATAGAGAACAAGAAGCAGCACAAGTCAAAACACAAATCAGGGATCAAGGGGCAGGCAAGGAGTGAAGAAGGCGGCTTACCATCGATCAGATCCTCGATACGACTGAAGCCCTCGCTCAGTGCCTGCTTCGCTTTAGCCCAGCCCGCCGCTTCGGTCTCGAACTCGGCCTTCAGGGCGTCCTCGCTGTCCTGCGCCTTCTTCAGGGCCGCCTTGTGGCTCTCCTCCTGGGCGGCCAACTTCTTGGCCAGGCGGTCACGCTCCAGGACCAAAGCATTGTACTCGGCTTCCTTGGCGCGAAGGGCGGCCTGGGCCCCACTGAGCTGCCCCCTCAAGTCAGCATTGGCTCCTGCAAGCATGAAGACAAAGGAAAAATTAAAAAGGAAGAAGTCGTCAAGGAAGATCCGACCCGGCTGCTCAGCAGTCGGCCCGAATCTCGGGGACTACACCGAGTGGGTGCGCTGACGCGCCCCCACAGGAGATGAACGTGACAAAGCATGCACTCTGGCTGCTGGTCAGGTCCTTGGTTCTCCGGCCCAGCTCCTGAGCCTGGGAGTTGAAGGCGGCTGTGCGGAGGTTATGATACTCCTAGAAGATTATACAGGAGGCGAGGATAAGTTAAGTTGTCAGGACCTAGTAAGTTCCAAGCCGCCTGCGCAGCAACCGACTCAGAACTTGGGGACTACACCAGTGGGTGCGCTGATGCGCCCCCACGGAAGAAATCAAAAGAGCAAAATAACCAAGGCCAGAAGACTCACCCGGATGACGGCCCGCGTCGCGAGGAACTCTTGGGTGTATCGCTGCAGCGAGGCGGCCTGAGCTTGAAGCTGGTTCCGGAACTCCTGGGCCGCCGCGTTCAGCTCGCCCGTCCCCCCGCTGGGAGTCCACTCGGACGTGCTGGCGCTGGCCGCCTCCAGGGCCTCCGCCGTCTGGCTAGCGCCCGCAGCTCGGTGCGGTTCCGGCGCGGAGGCGCCACCCCCTGCATGCCGGCGCAATGCCGGCTGCACCTCGAGGCCGGCCCCTGCCTCCGGCTCGCCCCTGGACAGCTGCTCTGGCGCCGCAGCTGATTGGCCGCTTTGGCCCGCTCCAGTCGGCGCCGTCTGTGGCGCCCCCTCCATGAAGATCACGTGGTCCTCCCTCCTCTCCATCAGCGACGGGCCTTGGTCGACCTCCTCCGACGGGGGCACAGGAATGTCGGGGGCCACGTCGCGGAGGGGAACGACGAGCAGCGGAGGCTGGTTGTGCGAGGCCTCCGCCTCCGTCTCCGCGGCTGCCGCCTCCGCCCGGGCCTTGGCCGCCGCGTCGGCCTGCTCCTTCGTCGCCTGGGCGGTCCTTCGCTCCACCGCCTCTCGCTCCTCCCGCGCCTCCCGTGCGTTCCGCTCCGTGGCCTCGCTAAGGTCGGTGCGGGGATCCACGCGACGGGAGCCTGAAGACCCTCCAGTCGGCCCGACTATAGAGCCGCCAGGACCCCGCTCAAGGGAAAGCGGTGCCCTGTCCGGCGAGTAAAGAAAGGTTTAGAAGAGCTTCGGTCGAAAAAGACAACAAAAAAAATATATGCAAGACATTCGACAACTTACGCCGAGATCGCCTGCGGCTGTTTCACCGCCTTGCGAAAGCGGGCCGCTTTCACGGCCGCCTCATCCCGCTTGGTCGCTGCCGTAGAAGCCTTGGATTTCTTCGGCCGGCTGCCGAAGAAGGTCGACGCGGCCCGGCGCTTCTGCACGCCACCACGGGCAGCTGGCACGGCAGACGGGCCCCTGCCTTGATGATCAAGCGCCGGCTGGCGGTGCGGAGCGGCTTCGACCTCATCATCGTCCGGCCAGTCTTCGAAGCCGGCCCCGAGCCCCGCGCCTCCGGCCTCGTCGCCTTCCCCCACGATGGCGTCTTCCATGGCGGCCCCTCCCTGGTCCGGATCGTCAGCGTCGTCCACCTACGGTCGGGGAGGAGTCGGCGCTCTACCCCTGCGGCCCCGGCCGTCGGCGGAAGAAGAGGGTTCTACTAAAGGCAAACCAACTGATTAGAGGTCAGCTATCATGAGGCCGGCTACAAAAAGGAAGAAAAGAAGAAAAAACTTATGGCAGGAGGAGGGTTGGCGCGGGAATATGGCTCCTTGCCGTATCGCCAATCCTCGGCGAGCTTGCAGTTGGAGATGTAGTTCACCATGTAAGACACCTCTGCATGAGGCATCTCCCTGGTGCTCAGCCGGCACGGGTCGAAGCGGCCGCTCATCTGGCAAATCATGTGAGGCTGGCCTTGGAGCGGAAGTACCCGGCGCTCCACGAAGGCGGCCACCAAGTCGGCTCCGGTCAGGCTCCGACTGGATCATCACCCGAAGCCGGGAGACGGCTGCGTTCCCGGCCTGGGACAACAACCTGGCCCGGTAGCTCCACAAAGGTTGCGAGGAGCGAGACGATGCAACGGTGGAGGCGCGCACGACCCTGCTACAGCAGGACCAAAGGACCTGAGAGCTCCGACGGTGGAACAGCGCGGCAAAGGGTTGCTGCGGCGGCGGAAAGAAGAAGAAGGAAGGCGAGAAGGGGCGGAGCAAGGGAGAGCGTGCCAGCCTCTGCAGCTCCCCCTCCTCCCCCTACTTATAGACCCGTGCGGCGGAGCCGAGGAGGCGTGGCGTGGGGGAACATGGGGATCAACTGCGCCCACTCCCCCATGTCCCGTGATTATTGTGCCCTGATGGCGTAATAAAACCGCCACGGGAAGGCAAGCGGTCCGCGTGGGCCGCAGAAGATCTGCGCTTAGGCCGAGGCCTAGGAGTGGCGGGCCCGGGCCTGCGGCGGCGTCCCGTCGCGCGCGTGCACTGCCAGGATCTCCTTGCCACGTGGCCCGCGAGATGGCGTGCAGTCAGCTCACAGGCCGACCCGCGTTCCTGCCAACGAGAAACGGGGCTTCCTGAAGACGACGCGCACAAGCATAGCCGGCCCCTCAGGATAGGAAGCTGACCGAGCTTTTCGTCCTTCTGTCAGCCTCGAAGCTCGATCAGCTTCGGTGACTACTGTCGGAGTAAATAACCATGGGTAGCCTAGCCGGCTCCCCCTGGCCCTTCTGAAAAAATTACGAGCCGATTCGGCCCTCAAGAATCCAAGACATGGGGCCGCCTTCCCCTTGCCGGCTGTCTCCCAGGCCGGCTATCGGAAGGCAACCCGACTTTAGCCCTCATGAAGAAAGCCGCGGGAGGGCCGGCTCCGAGAAGCCAGCCACGAGAAGGCCAACTCCAAGAAGCCGGCTCCCACAAAGCGGTCAAGATCGTACCCTCGAAGTCTGCATCCACATAACGGCGATGTGATGGGGCGTGGCTACAGTAAAGCCTGCCACCCCCAAATGCCGGAGCACGCCTGGCACACTGCGCCGTACGGGTGGCCATGACCCGTCCGGTGCGGCACTGTTGCCACGTTGACCCTGATGTCATCCACGACGGGCTGCCAGCGCGGCCCATGGGCGGTGGGCCCCTTCGGGCAGAGAGACACCCGAAGGCGGCCAGGCCTCCCCCAGTCGGCCCAAGACAGAGTCGGCTCCCCACAGCCGGCTTGCCACCTCCCTCGAAGGAGACGCCCCATTAAGGAGACAAGACGCGGTGAGGCTACAGCGATCACCCGCCGGACGGCGGCACTGTAGCCACGCCCACCTCGGCGAAGCCCTTGTCACCAGGATTGAGCAACAGTAACCAGCCGCCGACAAGGCCCTGGACAGTGGGGCCTGCCTGTCGACCAAGGAGCCGGCAGCCGGCGGGACCCACCAGCCGGCGGGACCCAGCAGCCGGCGCAGAAGCCGGTGATTGTAGACAGAGACGGCTGGGCCCCACGCCCAGCCAGATTACCATTGTACCCCCGGGGGGTAGGCCTATATAAACCCCCCGGGACACCCATGCAAAGGGTGGATCCCTTCTAGTTTTAGACACCACATAGGGAGGAGAAGAGAGCGAGCAGTGCCCTTCTTCCTCCTCTCGCCAAACAGCTCACGGAGCATCATGTAGCTACTTGTTCATCTAGTGATCATGCGGAGACCCCGCAGAGCAGCAGTAGGGGTGTTATCTCCACGGAGAGCCCCGAAGCCCTGAAGCTGGGTAAGATTCACCGGCGTGCATGTCTTCGCCTCATCCCGCTTCCAGGCACCGGCGACGTCTTATTGGCTCCCACATTGATAAGCCACCCATTGGCATATGTCACACCTACCACCCGACAGGGGCGGTAGGCCTTGCTCGGCACGCTCCGCGTCCTCCTTGTCCCATATAGGCTCCGCCACTCTGTAACCGCCGGGACCGAGTTGGTGGACCCCTAACTTCAACTCCCACATTTCTTTCCCCCACTGACTTGATTCAGAGGTTGCGCTGCTCTCGCACTTGACCTTGAACTTCTTGTAGTCATCTTCGCTGATCGAAGGATTTTTCGCCTTGATCTTCTCATAACTATCACCTCTGTCAATTATTCTCTTCACCGCGTTTCTCCAAGTAGACAGGGCCATGCTCATCCTCGTGAGGGCGGCACTGTTCACTTTATTCCCTGAGAGGCATGTGTTTGCGAAGTCAGCGGGGAACTTATATCATTCGTGCAACTTCGTGAAGAGGAGGATGCACAAATTCCCTCGGTCCTTATGCCTTAGGTTCTCGGTGTTGATCGAGACGGTGCTTCGGAGAATGCACCCGAGCTGAACCGAGTACCCCTTGACTAATTCTTTCGGCGTCGTTGGATGCCCGTCGGATTTCACTTTAGTAAATTCCTCCTTGACTGTGCCAAGCACGTTCGGGTGCCGATCCTTCCGTTGCCTCTTCGGTTGGCTGCCATCTGTGCCTGCGCTGCCATCATTAGTGGTGGCATCCTCGGCGGCACCATCAGTCATGTCATCCCCGACGCCACTAGGGGTTGTGTAGTCAAGATCGGTGTCTTTCGCGGCTTCCTCATAGCGGTGAGGTTCTTCCTCCATCTCCTGGGACAGCTCGCAGAATTGCTTGCCCGAACCGCCAGCCTCATCGTTGTGGGCCATGTTTTGCTCTAAATAGGAAAAAAGTTTGGTCAAAAACTTAGTTATTGTCAAGGAACAAGATCATGGTCTCATCATTTAGGGTTTGTCGACACTGAGGCATCCTAAAAGCTAAGCTTTTATCATTTAGGGTTTGTCGATGTCGAGGCACCCTAAAAGCCTAAGCTTTCATCATTTAGGTTTTTATCGACACCGAGGCACCCCAAAAGCCAAGGTTTAATAATTTATGGTTTGTCGACACCGAGGCATCCTAAATGCTAAGTTAAGTTTTCATCATTTAGGGTTTATCGATGCAGAGGCACCCTAGGTTGACTGATATATATGGGTATCTTATAATAATATACCCTATCAAGAAAAGGGAAGGAGAATTCTAAGTTGGGCCTAATCACTTGACTCTATTGCCACCTATGGCAGTTGCTTTTTCGTCTGTCCACACATGAATTCAGCATATGTGTTTAATGCAGCAAGAATAAAGGACCAGTTGATCCTACTTAATTAAGTACTAAGATACCCCGGCCCATGCATTAGTCGCAACTACCCCATATGTCCTATTTTTAGCAAAGTCATGCTAAAATTCATGGAAAATTTCAGCATGACCTTTGCTGAAAATAGGACATATGGAGTACCCGAATTTGCTGGAACGGAAGTTAATCGACATTCCCGCAAACTCAAGGGTCTCTCGGGGTACCTGCAAAATCATTACCCCACCCCCGCCCAGCTGCAACCCCACAACACCCCACAATATCATCACGACATGATGGTCGGAGACAAAACCCCCCAATATCATCAAAATACTCCAGTTATGAAGTAAAATTTCTGAAGTGTTCCAGGAGTAGAACCTGAAGTGTAGTCAATGGCTTCACCTATGTGCATAAAAATCATAAAAATTCGAAATCATTTGACACCTGATCACCCGGACCACACCACATGCCACAACATACATGGTACATAGAGTTGGCATCTCAGCATCGACCACACCACATGCCACAACATACATAGTACATAGATGATCGAATAGACTACATTGCAGGACATTTTAAGCGTGAACCGCATCATACAAAATAGAAGAACTTCACTACACAACTGAAACTCAATTAAGCTAGTTAAATGGAGTTCATCTACTCACTAGCAGTACTACTAACTGGAAGTACTTAAACAAGTTAAGCTACTCACTATAGTACTGGCTACTCACTTAAGCTAGAAGCTACAAGTTAAACACATTTGTAGCACTGAGAAATAATGATGAGATGTAGCAACCAAGTTAAGCTAGAAGCTACAGTACTGGCAACTAGCAGCAAGGAGTATAATGGCAATCATGTAGCAATCATGTCCTTCCCTTCATATATTCATGATATAAATGGATTGTTCTACCAAGCAGGTTGTTGGAAATTCAGTTGCTTTTTCATTAGGACTGGCAACAAGACATGGTCAAATTTCAATTAAGATTATGTGTTGGTTCAAGACTGGCAACAAGACTTGTTCTACAAAATCAATTATCTATTGGTTCAATGGTTGTTTCTACAAAATCAAAATATATTGAGTAGTTCTTCTGCTCATCCAGTAGCAACATCTTTCATACATGATCAGTAGTCATGTACCAAATTTTTATTTAAACTAAATTTGCAAATCACCAAGAGCTCTACTAGTTTCAGACTAGATTTACACTAAATACACTAGAGTATTTGATCAGTAGTCATGTGAACTCTTTGAATTTGTAAACACTTCCAGACTTGAGCATTGAGAGTTCACAATTGCAAAAAATGCTCACAATTGCATTGAGAGCATTGATGAATTGAAGATCAACACAACGTTAAACTCAGCAATCCTAGATGAATTTGTAAACACAATAAAAATGGAAGTTTTTATTACCCCTGAACATCTGCATCATAGATGCACATAGCCACAATTAACATGGTTCAAAAAAGGGGGCAGTACTATTGCATCTTTCCATGCAAGATTCAGACACTATATCATGCAAGATTCAGACATTGTATCATCAAAGCGAAGTTTCTGGTGGGTAGGTGTCTAAAACAACCAACACCTATCATGCCGATGTCGTGGGTTATAAGAAGGTCACATACCTGATTACTAAGGACATTGTCCAAACAAACTATGGTAGACACCTTTAAACAACCATCATTTAATGAAGTAGTAAATTCGAATGACTTGCTCATATACATTTACTTTTAGTCTGAAGATTATTTGCATAGATGGGTCACTTGTTTGTACTACTGCACATACCCTGAACACCACAACAACTGCTACTACCGGAGGTAATTCTTTGTAGGTCTGATTTCTACCAGCGCCAAAAAATATACAGTGTCTAATGGATCGATGGGTTGGATCGAGGAAAAAATGGGGGCGAGGGGGAAGATGGAATCGGGGGCTCTGTACCTGCGGCGGCTGCGGCTGGAGGATGGCGCCGTCAACGAACTCGAGGGCGGGGGCACCGAATGCTCCTCTCATTTATGGGGGAGGGGAGGGGCTGGAGGCAAACCCTAGCCGCCAAGCGCACGAGTGCTGTAGCTAGGTGGAGTAACCTCTGCCAGAGACGACGGAGCAGGTGGCCAGTGTCGTGGTTGGTGAGGAGAGCGCGAGGAAGAGCTCCCCATGCGCGATGACAAGGAGGTGGTTGGTGCCTTGGCGGCCGGCGGGGGCGGAGTCCTGGAAGATGGAGGGACCAAGGGAGAGATGGAATCGAGGGCTTGAGAGATTTAATCGATTGGGGGAAGAAAGGGGATTGACGATTTTAGTGGGGGAGGCTTAGCAATGGCGCACCCCCTAGCGGTGCACCATTAGATTTTTTTTGGATTGCAATGGCGCAAACCCTAGAGGTGCGCCATTCGTAATCTTTTTTTTGGATAGCAATGGTGCACCCCCTAGCGGTGCACCATTAGTATTTCTTTTAGGATTTTTTGTTGC